>NC_142011.1:73590876-73890876 GCF_049901735.1 Notechis scutatus
AATAAATAGCCTACAGTTTTTTCTCTTACACAAAACATAAAATCTTCCAATAACTTAGAGTAATGCTACCTATTCCCTTACTGACCTTGAACAGATTCCAGAAGCTTCTTTAAAAAAAAAAGATTGGTATGCTCACTCTTGCCTGTTTTCTGTCTCTAAATAACTGCCACATTTATCATTGGTCACTTTCTAATGTTATTTATTCATGTAGCTATGATCATGCTGGATTACATTTCCTCCTCTTGCTCATTTTGTCTGTAAGCTTAATGAAAGCATAAGATGTGGAAGAACTGTTTTGGATCACAGCACAACACAGCATTTTTCTAGTATATACTAATCCAATTTTTTTCCAGACTTCTATGAAAGTCTAAAAATATTTGTTTTCAAGAGTTGTAGTAACTTCAATGAGTCAAAACTGTTCCTTTGTTATTTTAAAGAAAGCACCATCTTGTTAAACATTGTTTAATTTCTTATTTAAAACCTTTTATCTTACTGTCTAAGTATCCATTTTGGAGGCAATCACAAGATATAAATCAGAGAATTGTTATTATGTTTCCAGTTACCTCTCATTAGTTCCTAATTCATATCAGTTAAATTATTTACTGATGGATGTATTGATTTATTTTTGTTTCTCTGGATTACAGATTTATTAATTTGATACTGCAGCCTGTTTTCAGTAATAATCAGATAATCAGATAAATTCATTGCTTATGAGTTTACCTGATAATTACTCAGGTAATAATATAGGGCTGATGATAGGCCCTATATTCCCTGAGTGTGGTCTACTCCTGGCACATCCCCTTTTAGCATATTTTATTTATTTATTTTTATTTATTTGATTTGCCAATTGTTTACAAGATAATAAGTATAAGTGTATACATAGTTGTGAATACATGAAATGGGTACATATAAGAAAAATAAAAGAAGAATAAGAGAAACAATAGGACAGGGACGGTAGGCACGTTGGTGCGCTTATGCACGCCCCCTACAGACCTCTTAGGAAAGGGGTGAGGTCAATAGTAGACAGTCTAAGGTTAAAATTTTGGGGGTTTGGGGAAGAAACTACAGAGTCGAGTAGAGTATTCCAGACATTGACCACTCTATTGCTGAAGTCGTATTTCCTGCAATCAAGTTTGGTGCGGTTAACTTTGAGTTTGTATCTATTGTGTGCTCTTGTGTTGTTATGGTTGAAGCTGAAGTATTCATTGACAGGTAGGACATTGCAATGTATGATTTTATATACCATGCTTAAGTCACCACCTAATGTTATGCCTTCCCCTCCCACCCCTACCCCAAGGCTGCATCTGCCTCCATCCACTCCACTCAATTTCCAATGGACCTGCAATAGTGGTGAGTTCACCCATCCCTGACAGGGGAAGCCAAGTTCCCTAAAGTTCTTCAACTCCATTTGTTTTCAGCACCATTAGGGTACTCAGTACCCAGCTCCCCCACACTCCCACCACACACAAAACACAAACACACTCACACTATCATCCATAGAAAACAGCCCTTCTCACCCACTGACCATTCTCATTCATCTGACCCAGCAACCACTTCCTTGGGCTCTCATCCCAAGGGATAGTCATACAAAAAAACAAACAAGGGAACCTAACCCGCAGCCAGAGTCAAGAGGCAGGAGGCAAGTAAGCATCTCCTCCCTTTCTTTGGAGATAACAGAAGGGAAAACTGTAGAAGGTAAGGCCCACAGCACTCTGCCACTCTGGTGCTATCCCTCCCACCCAGCAACCGCCAGTACCCCACTGCCCCAAAGACTTGCTGATCTCTCCAGATGGAAAGTAGAGTTGCAGGATAAAGGATGCTGGTAACAAGAAGAAAATGCAGCAAATGAAACCCCCCTCTCCCCCTGCTAGGGACCCTGGACTGTTTTTCCAGCCGACATCAGGCCCACAGCATAATAGGTGACAAACAGCAGGTCTGAAAAAGCAACCCACATTTGTTCCTCCGGCCCATTTCTCTGGCATGGCTTTCAGTTAGCTCCTTCAGCAAAAAGCATCTCAGCATGGCCAGCTCACAGTCCAATCATTCTAATGTGGTTAATGCCTGACTTGTAAAAACACAGTAGCTCTGGCTCACTCTAACCGCTCTCATCCACTTTGATCTCTCCTTCAGTCTCTGGCTTCCTCTTGCAGTCACAGAGCTTCTCGGGGCGCCCAGCTTCTAGCAACATGGTGATCTAATAGACACATTTGAAAAATAATATATCTCAAAACATCCCAAAGTACAAAACTTTTTTTGTTTGGTAAACGCAGACCTTCCATGACAGGCAGAACACCAGCCAGATTAGTGGCTCTTACCCAATCCATTATCCTGCCCAAATACTAGTTTGGAAGACCAATGGCTCTGCTTGTGTTAGATGAAAAGGAGAAGTAAAAGTGGGTATCATTTGCATATTGATGGCTCCTCAGCTGAAATCCATGGATGACCACTCCCAGCAACTTCATGAAGATATTAAAAATCTTAAGGGATAAAATGGAGCTGAGGGACTCCATACCTCAATTGCCAATTACTAACTGTACATCATAAATAACCAAATTGAGACAACATGGCCAGAATGGGTTTTTTTTGTTGTTGTTGTTGTTGTTATGGTTTATTCTAATATTTAAATGCTGCCATTAAACGTTATGCATGCGTGAAACACGTTCATGTCTTAGAACAGTGGATGAACCCTTAGCACACACTTATAATATGTACTAATATTGAGGATAATGAACAAATACTTCCTGGTATAAATCTATGAGTGAATGTGACATGCCTAGATAATAAATTCTTATGGTTAATTTTTTTCCTAAATTTTCTCCTGACACTCTGGTGCCAACTGTAGTATGATGTAATGTCTCACTAGCAATATTTATTGCCCAAGCTGTCCTTATCCTTTATTGTGTGTCGTTCAAAGTTTTAAACCTTTCTTCCTTCATCATGTCCCATGGTTTTATCTATTGGATATTTCTGTCAGACTAAAATTCAGAGGCAGTTAGATAGTTACATAAACCAAGAAAAGAAAGCACAAAGGAAAGAAGCAGTTACAGTTCATTTTGTATAGAATTTTAAAACTGAAATCAAGCACATCATGCCATGCACACTCATGTAATGTACGCTTGGCTATTACATAAAATGTTGAGCTAGGTTGATAATACCTGGAAAAATAGTTGATGATGAATGCTGATATTAGAAATATTGCTTCATGATCCAACTTCCATGAGCAGCACAAAATGAGGAGGGTAGAGAGTAGCATCTACCTGTTTCCATTTGAAATGAAATATTACAGAATCTCTAAAACATTTTAAGGACTACATGTGTTCTTTCCAAATATTCAGGTTGGGAATAAGCAAACTCAAAGAGGATATCATTTCTACCAGATTATTGTTTCCCCATTTTCATTGACAAACATGACTTATTTTTTTCACTCTTCATATCTAGCAACAACTTTTATTTAAATGCTTGCCTTCAATAACATTTCAACAACAATCAAGAGAGTGTCTCAGAGACTTCCAGTTTGAGCTTCTTTGGCGACAGACCGAAATCTGCGATCGTGCACAGTTTCGATCTGTGCTCACTGCTGGAGTGCCCCAAGCTGGCTGGTTTCGGGGTTAAGCCACCCCATAGAGGTGGTGAAGAGGGGGGAGACTGCCAGCAGGGTCGAGGAGAGTTGCATTTCTCCTTCCCAGCTGGCCTTACTCCCTTTCCCGAAGGCGGTTGCAGCGGTGGTCAGAAATGGCCACCTCAAAGAAGAACTCGACCGGAAAAGAATGTGCAGAAGGAAGTTAAGAAGAGAAAGTTTTGGCTGACCGGGTCGAACTGGAAAAACAACAATACAAGGTACCCTGGAATTTGAATTATAAAGAACAACATTGTTCCAAAAGAAGACTTTGGCAAATGAGAGAGGGAAGGGAAAGGATTTGGTTTTTTTTCTTTTCTTCTCTATATTGATAACTAAGAGATTTAAGCAAGAAATCAACAAAAATCCACTTTGACAGTAACAGGTATTTAAGCTGAAAATAAAATGTCAATGGTATAATAAAGATTTCTGGATTCTCAAAAACTTTTAAAAGAAGGAAAAAACAAAAGGGTGGGATCTGGAAAAATGGAGGAGACCACCTGGAAGTGAAAGGAATTAACAGTGAAACTTTAACAAGATTCCTAAAAGATGCATTTTAACTGAAACTTTGAAACAAGATAAGAGAACCTCAGGAAGAGATAGTGGAAAAAAGAAGCAAGAAGAAACAGTTTTGGATTATTTGGATTACTTGGTGATTTTTGGAATTTTGGTTATTGGATTTAAAGGTCTAAAATTAATCGGGTGGTTGTTTAAAAGTTTTTAAAATGGTATCATTCTTGGAAGAATTGAGAATGGAACTTAAAAAAACAGAAAGAAGATGCACAAGAAGGAAGAGGTTCTTTTGGCTTCATATTTCAATTTTTAGAAATGGAGATCCTGAACTATGAGAAACAACAAGAAATGCCTGTAGAACAAGAAGGGCGGGACAAAGAAGAATCCATCTTCAATGACCAAGTATTTCTATTTGGGGAAAAGAAAGGAAATGGGGAAAGAGAGTGAAAAATTTAAGATCTGAAAAACAACTCAAAAAAAAAAAATAGTTTGAAAAGTAATTACAACATTAGGAAGAAACAGAAGAGAGGATTACAGAAGAGAGAATCAGAATTAGAGAAAGAAGGGGTCAAAAGGGAAGGGAGAAGAAGAGGGAGAAGAGGGAAAGGAAAAGAAATTATAAAGGACAGAAACAGGACAAAGAGAAACAGGGAAAGCGTACAAGACACAGAGATAATGGGTGAAAACTTAATTGAAAGGGGGATTCTGCAAGGTACACAAGATAGTATTGTTATATTAGAAATAGAAATGAACTTTGAGAATATGAAACAAGTGTGATTAAAATGATAGACTCATTGTAATGTAATGGAATTTTTAATAAATAAATGAAATAAAGAGAGTAAGAGAATGAAATTAGGAAAGGAGGGGAACATTTTAATTATTATAAATGTGTGATAAAAATTTAAGTGAAGAGGAATATGAAAGAAACAGGGAAAAATTATGGAAATATTATAAGTTTTCCTAGAAGTATGATATCCTATTGAAAAGAAATGTTAAAGATGTCAAAGATTATAATTAACATTAATGATAGAGCTGAATTGGAATAGAATAAGTACTTTATTTATTATTGTTATATCTATATTTTCTCTTTAAGAAAGTGCATATTTTAAGAATGTACCAAGCAGAATTCAACTGGAAGTTATGTGTTATATTGAATGTTATAATTGTACAGGCATAAATTGAAGTTTAAATAAGAGCTGAATGGATAAAAATTAAAAGATACAAAACATGTCATACTCCAATTAGTAACTACAGGGAAAAATTTTGTTTAATGAGAAAAGAAAATATGAAATTGAAACAGGACAGACAAAAGTATAAATATGATGACTAGCAAGGTATTGAAGCTTAGAAATTATATGTGTGTGTGTGTGTGTGTGTGTGTGTGTGTATCTTTGGTTATTCGGGTTTTCTCCCGTGTAAAATTGGAAGTATCTAGGCGACGTTTCGATGAAGTCTCATGCATCATCTTCAGGCTTGTGTCTTCGGCTGACATACATATACATATACATATACATATACATATACATATACATATACATATACATATATATATATATATATATATATATATATATATATATATATATACTCTTAAGTTTTCAGGGTACTTACATGTATGGTATTCAGCTTTGTTCGGTATTTTCCCACGTCATTGTAGTTGTGCTTTTAAAGTTGTAGCAACGTTTCAGCAGAATCTCATCTGCCATCATCAGGCTTCTGTATTGTGTTCGTCCGCATGCATATATATATATGAATTTAGAAAGGAATGAGATAATGAAAAGTAAGATTGAGAAAACAAAGGGAAGGGAAAAATTATTGAGAAAATGTTAAAATAGTAATAAGATATGGAATAGAACAACACAAAGATGAATATGAAATTGAATTTGTGTCTGTATGGAGAAGTGATAACCCGAGACCATGCTATTCTCAAAAAATAAAAGAAATTTTACTTGTATTATGTTTTGTGAAAACCCAAATACATTTTTATATAAAAAAAGAGTGTCTCAGACATATTCAGAATTAATACAACCATTCTCCTCCCTCTACCCCCAACAATCTGGTCACCATTTTAAAAATGAATTCATTCATAAAAACATAAAGAGATTTTATCCATGAATGTTTTGATACTAATTCCATACTGCTTATCTAATTCCATATCTACCAGGATACATTTGGAGCCATTTCTGTGATCGCAACAACTGCTGTAGATACAACCTTGGTCCCTCACTGTTGTTATAGTTGTTTTGGGCTGTGCATGAAGTTATAGAATGGGTTAAAAGTGTTTGCAAGTATTTTTGCTGTGTTCAACATTATTTTCACTCTGATCATTTAACATGCTTCTCCACAGTATAGACGTTTTGTAAACACAGCAGTTTTATTTAGCCAGAGGAAGTTTCTTAAATCACACTTCAGGGTTAGGGTTCATCTCATCTTTGGATTTCCTTTATGCCTCTTTAATTCACACTCTTGTTCTGCCCCCAGTAGTTAACTTTACAAGGAGAATATTAATATCTACAAAAACAAATAAATATTTAGGGCAAGAGGAAGGAGGGTTTTGTTCAGAGGTGGTATTCAGCAGGTTCTGTCCAGTTCTGGAGAACTGGTAGTGGAAATTTTGAGTAGTTCAGAGAACCAGTAGCGGAAATTTTGAGTAGTTCGAAATGTCACCTGACTGGCACTGCCCCATCAATTCTCTGCCAGGAGGTCCCAGCTGATCATCTGGGCCTTCTTTTGTTGCCCTGCACAGGAGAACAGAGGAGGAAATCAGATTAGTGGGGTGGGGACAGAATGGGGATTTTACAATATCCTTCCCCTGCCATGCCCACCAAATCATGCCCACCAAGCAACACCACGCCCACCAAGCCATGCCCACAGAACTGGTAATAAAAAAATTTGAATTCCACTACTGGGATTACATACATTTTGTATGGTAAAACTGTTGAGGCAAGCCTTTTGTTGGGATTCAGCTGCAAAATTCATAAGTTTGTAACATCTTCTAAAGACACCACTTCTAAAGATGCCATCCCATTGGTCCATCATTTCGACGCTGTGTTGATTGTTGCTAGTAATGGTGGGTTGTTTCTGCCTTACCACTTAAGTGAACAAGGCTGAATTCATCTTTTCCAGTGTTGAGTCAACAAATTCCCCTGCCTAACACTATGCAGATGTGATAAAGTAAATTGAATTGATCCCATCTCCTGGTGACCACATGAACATATTCATGCAGTTTGCATGGTGAAAGTACCCAAATCATTTATCACTAATGATTTCTGAGATCTTTAACTAACCAGGTTATCCTACACTCCTGGAATTCCCCCATGATCCCCTGTTCTAAACAGGTCCAAATTCTTATCAACATCATCATCATCATCATCATCATCATCATCATCGCTGTTATTATTATTATTATTATTGTTGTTGTTGTTGTTGTTGTTGTTATTACATACAGACAATGTTGAACAGGTGCTGCTATCAACTGAAGCAACAGAAAGCTATTATAAAACAACTTGGGGTTGTCTATGATACATTTTTTTCCAGAAAAGTCTGCTCATACCTCTCTCCAATTAATGAAGAAACCACGGCATATGTGAACCACATATGACGTTGTGCCATAATATAAAAATCAGATTATGCAGTCAAACTAAGGATAACCTTAGGAAATATCTTTTGTCATCATTGACGTCCTCACGAAGTAATGATTTGATTATCTAAGTATTTACATTTACATCCAGAAGATACATATGGAAGATTGGTCCCATTTTTATGAAGCATTATTATATAGATGATTTCAGATTTACATACAATCAAACTGAACGTTGTATTCATGCCAGGCTCCTTTATTTAATAACTTTATATGTGCCATGAAATAAACATGGATTTTCCTGAATGGTTTTAGAACATGATCTACGAAATAGACATTTAGGCATGCTGGAAATTAATTGTACATAGTTGGACAAAAAGTTTAGCTTGTTTTAGTAAATTCTTTAAGAAGAAATTGGGAATTTTGAAGATGTATTAAAAGAAGAGAAAAATAAACTATAAGTACAGCCACTGAGGGAGCTAAAGAGAACTTGGAAAATGCTGAAACTAAGTTGAATATTATTTTAAAAAAATCAGTTGATTTGAATATATAAGTATAAATACAACAACAAAATAACTTCTTGTTCCATTCTCCTTTTTTCAACATCAGTAAACAGTTTCTATAAGTTTGGTGGATACCATGTGGAAAACAAATCTCATGCAAATGCCATTCTTATAGAGTAGTAATACAAATAACAGAAGGGGATTTTGCATATTTATTTTTATTTTCCATCACCTTGACAAGGCAACACCTATTTAGTTATATAATGTCTTGATCTCTTGTATTTAAAATATCTTTCAGTATTATGATCCTTGATATATTACTGTAGATTGTAATGAGGATAACCTGAAAATAGAGGAAAATGTCATATCCTTTACATACAACTGATATAGTCTCAGTGCTAAAAAATCTAATTATCTCCCAGCTTTGGCTAAAGCTGTGTTAAGCATTGCTTACCCAGAATGAAAATCAAAAAGAGGTTTTAAATTTGGCTTGTTTATAAAATTAGATCTCCCAGCTATATATTTTCAGCAACCAGTGAAACTTTTAAAAATGTATCGAAGAAGGATATGTGAGCTCCTTTTTTGAAGTTATCAGACCAAATGATACTGTTTAATATTTGTTAGAAAATTGCCTATTTTTAATTAAAGTGCATTAAATGATTATTGAGAAGATTTTTGAACAATAGGCAAAAGGACTGCTTGCAAACTGCCTGTGAATCTATCCAAAATAATTATGTGGCTTTCTTTCTCTTCTCCTTTGACGAATCAATTTCATTGTCAAAGTAGACCAAGCCCCTCTGGTTTACCAGTCATTATCCAGTTGTGACTAATGAGATATTGGGAAAAAACCTGTGGTAAAAGATGCAGATATGGAGGCAGAATAAAAAACACATTCTGATTTTAGATTTTATTTTCCTTTATTGTGAATAAATGCTATCCTTGATGATAAATATAAAACAAAGCAAAACAACAACAAAAAGCAGTTATCGTGCTCACATCTTTATCTGATTACCATTATCACAACTTAATATTACATTACATGTTAAATTAACGGTTGAATGAATATTTACATTAGGGCTGCATTTCATTTGATGGTCCCAGACCTAGATATTGGTGGTTTGGTTTGGTTTTACATTTGCTATATCATTTGTTATTTTATAGACCTTCTGTCATGTTTTTCAGAATAGAAGTATCCTAGAAAAGATTATAAAGCATTTCCTTGGTATTAACATTAATTTGAGAAAAATTCAAGATATTGCTATATTCAATAGATCATATTGTTCTCTAGCTGTTTGTAAGCTTGTCAACATATTCAACAAGTGTACTTCATGTAGCATTCGGAATAGACTAAGCCGAAGTCTTCACTCTGGTCCGTGTTTCCAGCGGGAACATGGACCGTTCCTATTGGCTGATGCCGTTTGACAGCCGGCTATAAAAGGGAGCTGTCAAACAGCATCAGCTGCTGTCCGCCAGCTGGCTGCCTTGTTAGCGTGGCAGCTGTGGCAACCCTTTATTGTTTCAATAAAGTAACAGCTGAAGTTCGCTCCAAGTTTGCCTCAGGTTATTCCGCTGACTCACAACACTGGCGACGAGGGCGGGATCCCTATAAGAGGCAACCGGGCAAAGAATCGCTGAGCAAAGTCACTACAAAAAGAGCCGAAGTCACTACTGAGCTGAACATCACTTTAAGAGCTACTGTCACTATTCGTGAGCGCAAATTTCAACTTTCTTCAAAAGATATGGCACCGCTGAGTCGAGATGACTTCGAACCCTGCATTCCCACCTTTCAGACCGACAGCGGAAACATGGGAGTCCTACAGAAACTGATTTGACTGTTTTCTAGATGCCATACACCTTGCTGATATTTCCGACCATAGGAAAAAGTCCTACTTTCTAAGTTTTTGCGGAGCCACAGTGTTTGACACTGCTACGACATTATTGGCTCCATGTTCAGTTAAGACTGTTCCATGGGAAGAATTGCAGGAAATTCTTTCCAACCACTATTCCCCTAAGCCATCCCAAATAGCCAGGCATCATGCTTTTAGGAGACGGATTCAGGCTGAGGGAGAGACTATTAGTGGGTACATGGCTGCCCTATGAACAGCTGCCTTGCATTGTGGGTTTAGAGACTATCTGGAAGACATGTTATTAGACCAACTAGTTTGTGGAGTCAGGGATTTAAGGCTACAAAGGCATCTATTGGCTAAAAGAGATTTAACCCTTAACTTAGCAATTGAAGAGTCTCAAGCTGCTGAATTATCTGCACTTTCAGCAGCAGAAATTCAGGGAAATCCAATTAGCCAGGGCAGCTCAGCCATGCATTACGATGAAGCCTCCTCAGAAGAAGGCTCTGAAGAGGCTAATGATGTAAATCGCCTCAGGCAGCAAAAAAAAAAAAAAAAAAAAACCAGTCAAGGGGAAAACAGGCCAAACCCCAATCTACCTCCACGGCATCAGCCCATTTGTCTAAGCTGTGGGGGAAACCACCTCAGGGCATCCTGCAAGTTCAGGAATGCCATTTGTCTAAAATGCCAAAGAAAGGGTCATTTAGCCAGGATCTGTCAAGTAGGAAAGACTTTTGCCCAAAAGCCTCAGACAACCCAACATTTCCAAAAACAAGTTGAAGACTGTTTTACCTGCTATCAAGCCAAGCTGACTAACAAAGGCTCTAACAAAATTAGTGTTTTTGTTTTTATAGAAGGAAAACCTTGCAGGATGGAGGTTGACACAGGCTCAGCACTGTCCATCATCTCCTGGAGCACCTTAAAACAACTACTTCCCAGAATGGCTAAGAAGAAGCTTCTCAGCTGCCAGTTAACCCTACATGACTACCAAGGCAGAACCATCCCAGTCATCGGAAAAGGCAAGTTTTTTGTACAATTTCAAAATTTTAAAGGTCACTTGCCTTTAGTGGTAGTGGATGGTGCCCTCCCTAGCCTGTTGGGGTTAGACTGGTTCCCTGCCCTTGGCCTCCATATAAGCGGAATCCACTCTATTACAAATGCTGATGTGGACACCTTGTTTAATGACTATGCTGATGTGTTCAGCGAGGGGCTGGGCTGTTATTCAGAAACCCCAATATCTTTCAACTTGGACCCTCAGGCAGTACCAATCCATTTAAAGCCTTGAAGGGTACCTTTTGCAATCCACCCCAAATTAGACATGGAGCTTGACAAATTAATTAAACAAGGTGTATTAGAGCCTGTGGACTTCGCAAAATGGGAAACCCCAATAGTAACACCCCTGAAGAAAGACGGGAGTGTTAGAATCTGTGCGGATTACAAGACATCATTGAACAAATATTTACAAATCAGCGCCTATCCAGTCCCTGTTATCCAGCACCTACTACATTCTTTTGAGCCAGGAACCATTTTCACTAAATTAGACATGTCACAGGCCTATCAACAGTTCCCTGTTGATGACACAGCCACTGAACTACAAACTATTGTAACGCACAGGGGCACTTTCAAATGTAGGCGCCTCCAATTTGGTGTAAGTGTAGCCCCAGGAATTTTCCAATCCTTAATGGAAAGACTTCTTCAAGGATTACCGGGCATAGTTCCGTACCTTGATGACATTTTAATATCTGCCTCTGACAAGCCTCAGTTACTGCAAAGAGTCAGAGGAGTCCTCGATCATTTCAGACAGCATGGCCTTAAGTTAAAGAAAGACAAGTGCACTATTGCCACCCCACAGGTAGAATTTTTGGGATGCAGTATTGACGCCTCTGGTATTCACCCAATCGAATCCAAAGTAAGGGCTATTCACGAGGCACCCACACCAACTAACAAAACTGAGCTCCAGGCCCTTTTAGGACTTCTTAACTTTTACGCTTCATTCTTGCCTCATAAAGTTTCCGTTGCAGAGCCTCTGCACAGACTCTTGGACAAGCAATCCCCCTGGCACTGGGGACCTAGGGAAGCCCATGCCTTCCATGCTGTCAAATCATTACTTACATCCAATGCTGTCCTGATACATTTTAATGAACATTTACCTTTAGTTTTAGCAGCAGATGCTTCTCCTTTTGGCATAGGTGCTGTTTTAAGTCATAGACTGCCTAACGGTTCTGAGGCACCCATTGCCTTTTTCTCCAGAACTTTTTCCCCAGCCGAGTGCAATTACAGCCAAATTGACAAGGAGGCTTTGGCTGCAGTTGCTTCTGTCAAAAAATTCCATGAGTTTCTATATGGACACTATTTCGAGTTGATCACGGATCACAAGCCTCTGTTAGGCCTTCTGTCTGGCGAAAGACAAGCTCCTCAGATTTTGTCTCCAAGAATGATCAGGTGGACCTTATTTCTGGCTGCCTATTCCTATACACTGATTCATCATCCTTAGTCGCTGCCCCCTGCCTGTTCCTGTGGAAGATCCTGCACCAACTAATGCTGTTTTCCAGATCAACAATCTCAAACTCCCCATCACTGCCCTCGATATCGCTGCCCACTCTTCCAGGGACAAGGTAATCGCCCAAGTTCTTGACTGGGTGAGAAGGGGGTGGCCAGCAATTCCTTATGCCCCCGAATTCGTGCCTTTCAAAATTCGCCAGCAAGAACTATCTTCTTTGCAAGGCTGTTTACTTTGGGGAACGAGGGTAGTTATCCCTTCCAAGTTGCAAGACTCAGTTTTAAAGGTCCTGCATGAGGGCCATCCCGGCATTGTCAGGATGAAGGCCCTGGCCCGCAGTTATGTATGGTGGCCTGGCATGGATACTCAGATTACAAGTTGGGTGAATGCTTGTCAGCCATGCCAAGCTACCAGACCTGCTCCACCCACATCCACTCCAGGCAGGTGGGAAGATTCTGTGGCCCCTTGGTCCCGGGTGCATATCGATCTGGCTGGCCCCATTCATGGGCATGGTTGATTCTTTTTCTAAATGGGTAGAACTGACCTTGATGACCACCACAACTTCCGAAGCTGTCACTAAGGCTCTATCAAGGATATTCGCTACCCATGGCCTCCCCAACACCATCGTGTCTGATAACGGCCCCCAGTTTACTTCCTGAGAGTTTGAGGTCTTCCTAGCCAACCTAGGAATAAGGCACGCACTTACAGCCCCTTTTCATCCTGCCAGTAATGGCCTGGCTGAAAGGGCAGTCAGATCAGTCAATGAGGCCCTGGCAAGGTTTGGGCCTATAGATTGGCACTCTAGGCTCGCTAAGTACCTCCTGACCCAGCACACAACCCCCTGTGCCACCACTAATAAGTCTCCAGCTGAACTTCTCATGGGTAGATGTCTGAGGACCACCCTAGACAAACTCCATCCGCATTATGCCCCAGTCACACCCCTAGGGTCAAAAAGTCAGGCAAGGGAGTTCTCTGAGAATGACCAGGTCTATGCTCGGAACTATGCGGGACACCCTTTGTGGATGCCTGGGCAAATTGTGGCGGTAACTGGTCCTAAGTCTTACAGGATCCTACTGCAAGATGGGCACATCTGGCACCGCCATATCGACCAGCTTAGAAGGCGTTGGAGTGCGTTTGCAGATGGCCCTCAAGACGTTCCTGCAACAGAGAAACCGCCGGCGCCCAAAGAAACTTCCCTCGGATCCGACAAGAACACAAGCCTACCTGAACTGCCATTGGTCCCTCGCCCAGAAACACCTGAAGCCGAGATGCCAGCTTCGTTGGCACCAGAAGTTGCCCAGCAAGCAGAGAAGTTCCTTCCAGCAGCAGCTTCGTCGGGACTTAGAAGATCTGGCCGCCTGCGCAAGCGCCCGAGTTATCTAAAGGACTAGGCATGTTCTATTCTGGGGGAAAGTAGTGTAGCGTTCGGAATAGACTAAGCCGAAGTCTTCACTCTGGTCCGTGTTTCCAGCGGGAACACGGACCGTTCCTATTGGCTGATGCCATTTGACAGCCGGCTATAAAAGGGAGCTGTCAAATGGCATCAGCTGTTGTCCGCCAGCTGGCTGCCTTGTTAGCGCCGCAGCCGTGGCAACCCTATATTGTTTCAATAAAGTAACAGCTGAAGTTCGCTCCGAGTTTGCCTCAGGTTATTCCGCCGACTCACAACACTTCAGAATGTTGTTCTATGTATTTACTTCAATAACAATCATTAGCAGCAAGACCAGAAAGATCTGCTGTGGATCTTGCTATAGAGTTATGCTGAGCTCAATAAAGAAATACCTGTCAAAAGATAATGCAAATGAATGATATAAAAAGCTTTGGATCAAAGGCCGTAAGTCTCTGAATATCTGAATATAGACAATACATATTTAACTTGTCAATAAATACCCTGTTGGGGGAAAAAAAAACCACTATAAAAATTTAATGACTAGCAATGTTCTTGGGATTCTGAATTGCAAATCGGAACAGTTGCCAGGGGCAACGGTCTTGGCCTTAACAACAGTTGTATCAATGCAAATACACTTTAATCTGTTGATTAAACTAATACAATCAGTGAAAATAGACCAGCATTGGATGCTAAATTCATAGCTCTTCGAGTTGCCTAGTAACACAGACCAGTGTTGAGTATATGCTACATTTCTTCTCCCACTCTATCACCCTTTCAAATGTTTAGAAAGCAACTACTATACGGGGATAATAAAAATACATGTTACTTTTTTTTGTGGGGGCAGTAATTGACTAAAATGCTGGTTTGCTTATTTTGTGAAACACGTGCTCTTAAAGATTGAAGGACTTTTTCATTTGGCAGTGGTATAATGTTTTATGCTCATATTATCATGGTTGGTGTTTCTGAGGCGAACATTTCTATGCCAAGGTACTATCAAGGTTAATGCTTTCTAACCCCGTCATGCTAAATATTTAATCTATATATTCTAGGATGAAATAAGAGATAGCTATAGGAAAGATTCATAAATGAATATTGGACTAAGAAAATGGCTAAACACACATATAGGAAGAGAAGATTAAAGGTTGGCAGTATATTCACAAATATGAAAAAAGAATATATCCTTAATTTTTTAAAATTTCTTTATAATTCATACTTTTTCCTAGCTTTTAGAGGTAGCCAAAGTATTGTTCATGTTATATGGTGCACAAAATTCATTACATTCTGTTCATATCTAGTACCAAAATTAACTGCATTAGCCTAATTTAGATCCATTGCTACATATGGTGGGCTTGTAGTAAAATTTTATAAAAGCAAAACAAAAATAATGTCTTTGTACTGACTTCATGTTTCTTTTTTATTTAAATCTTCTAAAGGTATCATAGAGTGAGCTGGTAGGTCTTTGTATTATCTTCTATATTTTATCAAGGATTAAAAAGACTTCCATGATTTGGATAATCATAAAATAGCAATAAGATTGTGTTGGTTTTTGAGATTGCCCTTTTAATGTTTTTTTTTTAATCCTGTGTTTTTACTGGATGATTCTGTTCTTCATAGTATATACCACCTGAATCATGCACCAGGTAGCAGGGCTATAGAAATCAGTTAAATATATAAAGTAATTTCCCCAATTCCCCCCCCCCTTTGGGGGGTATTTTGAATTATACCATATGAAGTTTTGCAAATAATCGAACTAATAAACAAAATTGAGAAATAGGTAAGGATAGGAAGTGTGACCAAAGGGTATTTCATATTAGAATAGATTGAGGAAAAATGAGAAAGAACAGTTCTTTAAAAGGAAAATATTCATTATGAAATAATCAAATAATCAATTGGGATGTGGGCAATCTGTTTAGTTGATTACCTACATAATTATAGTCATGTAAAGCCATAGCAAAGATTAATTCTCTTATCTTCCCTTTCCTTCCCTCCTCTCGTCTCATCCCCCCTTTTTTGTGTTATTCAAAGCTTTTTTTTAAACTTTAGATAAAGTAAGAAAAAATGAATTTTTCCTCTTACAGTACTGATTCCTTGAATTACAGCAGAGGAGGGGGAAGTTGCAGATTCTGTTTTGATATTTAAACAAATGTTAGAAGGCTAAATATTTGTTAGAGTGTATCTTGGTTTTTATCCCAGGGAGGCCACATCAAGACAAATGCTAGCCACAAGCAAGAATAAGCTTTCATTTATCCTTTCTTTCCCCTCAGAAATCAGTGTGATTGGAGATTGTACTACCTTTTTTAAACACAAGAGGTTTGTTTAACCTTTAAAAGGCTTCTTTCCTGAGAGATGCATGCTTGATCATACAACATATGGTTTTTTTCTTTCATGTAATAATTCTATTGTACTTAACACTGGAAATCAGGAGTAGTCTTTGTCTGACTAACAGCAGAAATGAGGAAAAAGGACTTGGAGTTTTCTGTCTATTTATTAGAAGAGAAATATTGCAAAAACAGAGCAGAATTGGTACATGTGTATTTGGGGTGGGGGATGCAGGCAAGCTAGCCAAAAAAAAAAAAACACCAAGGAATTGAATATGGGCTGGATTCTCAGGATCTGCAGAGAAAAGAATTTCAGAAAAAAAATCATACAGCACGTTCCTATGAAGAAGTTGCCAATATTTCTCAGTCTTAGCAATTTTGCAAACATGACCCAAAAGTACTTTTTTAAAAGGCAACTGGACTTTGTTTTTTCTTGAGGACATTTGGCTTCTCATTCAAGAAGCTTCTTCACCTCTGACCTCTTAAAACACCCATTTGCATTATTCAGGAGATCCTGAGAGCACAAATAAACCTTCAAGTTGCCTCAATGACTCTCAGAAAATTGTTGACAAGCAAATGACTACAAAGAATATAAATCCTTCCACCCTCCACCATTCAGTCAGAAGTAAAAAAAATATTGGATGAGAAGTGAAATGTCCTCAAGGAAAAACAAAGTCCAGTTCCTTTTGAAAAAGCACTTTTGGGACAACCATGACCTGCATGACTGAGAATCTATCTCCTTAGACATTTCCAAACATGCTGACTGGGAATTCTAGGAGTTGAAATCCATGCATCTTAAAATTGCCAAGTTTGAGAAACACTGAGTTAGGCAGTGGTTGTGAATGTTTCCAATTTCTCTTGCGTAAATCTGTCCCTCTTCTCCATCATATGCCCTAGAGTGGCAATAATATTGAGAACATCCTTTCCATACCTTGACATTCTTCTTAGCTGGAGATCTTGTTAGAAAGTAAGTAGATAAGATCTCTCTCTCTCTCTCTCTCTCTCTCTCTCTCTCTGTTTCTCACTTAGGAAAAACATAATGCAATGCCTGAAAAATTAGCTTCAAAGTTAGTAAAATTGAATTTTTTTCTCTAAATACAACCACAGTCTTTCCACATGTAGTCTACTTTGAATTTGGCTGGGCAACCTGGTCTTATATTGCCTGGGCAACCTGGTCTTATATTCACAAGATGCATCAAGTCTGATCAGGATTTGCTAAATCTCCTTACCAGACAGAGGAAATTGAAGGTTAGATTTCATTTAGAAAAGTGACTGGAGGAATATGCTAATATTTTGACATTTGATGATTTTATGAAAGTATCCTTATTCAGGGTTGGCCTCAGAGTGTGGCCCAAAAAGTGATGATGGTGCCCAGGACACAATCTGTGTGGTCAACACCCAGGACACAATCTGTGTGATTGACACAGATTTTTTTTTAAAGGGCTGAGCTTTGATTGCACTATTGTGGCTGTCTTCATTTAAAAAAAAAACACTAGTATTTAGTATTTATTTGATTTGTCAATCACTTACAAGATACAGGTATAAGAATAAACATAGTTTTGAATACATGGGATAGATACTTATAAGAAAAATAAAAAGAAACAATAGGACAGGGACAGTAGGCACAATTGGTACGCTTATGCACGCTCCCTACAGGCCTCTTAGGAAGGGGATGAGGTCAATAGTAGACAGTCTAAGGTTAAAGTTTTTGGGGTTTGGGGAAGAAACCACAGAGTCAGGTAGAGTATTCCAGACATTGACCACTCTGTTGCTGAAGTCATATTTCCTGCAATCAAGTTTGGTGTGGTTTACCTTGAGTTTGTATCTATTGTGTGTTCTTGTATTGTTGTGATTGAAGCTGAGGTATTCATTGACTGGTAGGACATTGCAATGTATAATTTTATATACTATATTTAGATCGGACCGGAGGCGGCATAGTTCTAGGTTTTCTAGGTCTAGAGTTTCAAGTCTGGTGGCATAAGGTATTCTACAATGACTAGATGAGTGGAGAACTCTTCTTGTGAAATATTTCTGGACTTTTTCAATTGTGTTAATATCAGATACATGATATGGGTTCCAGACTGATGAGCTGTATTCAAGCATAGGTCTAGCGAATGTTTTGTATGCTCTAGTTAGTTGTGTGATATTACCAGAGAAGAAGCTACGTACGATTAGATTAACAACTCTTGATGCGTTTTTGACTATATAGTTACAGTGGGCTCTAGCACTTAGATCATTTGAGATGAGTACTCCAAGGTCCTTGACAAAGTTTGGATCCTCAACAAGGTCTTGACTTGACTTGGCTTGTATTTTATTTTCTGATTTTTTTCTGTCAATATGTAAGACAGAGCATTTATTTGTTGAGATTTGAAGTTGCCATTTGATTGACCATTCTGATACATAGTCAAGGTCTTTTTGGAGAGTAGTAGTATTGTCTGTGGTGTTGAATAGCTTTACAACATCAGCGAAGAGAACACAGTTGCTCTTAATATGATCACAGAGGTCATTTATGTAGAGTATGAAGAGAGTTGATCCTAAAATACTGCCTTGGGGTACAGCACTGTTGACAGATACAGAATTTGATAGGAGGCTCCCAATTTTGACCATTTGTTGTCTGTTTGACAGAAATGCTTCTATCCAGTTATGTAGGTTTCCAGAGGTACCATAAGATTTTAGTTTCAGTAGTAGTTTGTCGTGTACCACTGAATCAAAGGCTTTACAGAAGTCTATGTAGATTGTATTTATTGCTTTGCCCTGATCGAGTTGTATAGTCCAGGGGGGGGGGGGGGGGGGGGGGGGGGTGGGGGGGGGGGGGTAGGTTTTGGTTTTTTTTTTTTTAAAAAAAAAGGTTGGGGATCCCTGGTATAGTCCATATGTTTTTGCAGTGTAAGAGTTGCAGATTACAGGATAGTTTTTTTCTGAAACCAAATTGTTTATTAGAGAGTAGGTTGTTTGTCTCTAAGTGGAGGATAATGGATTGATTAATAATTGATTCCATGACTTTACAGGTAACGCAGCATAAGGAGATTGGTCTGTAATTTTCAACTAGGCGGGGTCTCCCTTTTTGAAGAAGGGGATGGCCATGGCTTGTGACCATAGTTTTGGCAAGGAGCTGGCCCTGAAAGATTTTTCAAAGATTATGCTTAAAGGTTCAGCTATAGCAGTGGATAGCTTTATTAAGAAGTAGGCACATATTCCATCTGGTCCAATAGATAGGGATGATTTTAGATTGTGTGGTGCTTTTTCAATAATGTCTTCTGTAAAATCGATATGTATTAGATCATTATAGTTGTCTGTGGTTCGACTAGGAAGTACTGGGCTTGATCCATTGCTGTTTACAAATACTGAGCCAAAGAATAGAATAGAATAGAATAGAATAGAATAGAATAGAATAGAATAGAATAGAATAGAATAGAATAGAATAGAATAGAATAGAATAGAATAGAATAGAATAGAATAGAATAGAATAGAATAGAATAGAATAGAATAGAATACTTCATTGGCCAAGTGTGATTGGACACACAAGGAATTTGTCTTGGTGTAAATACTCTCAGTATACATAAAGAAAAGGTACATTCGTTAAGAGTCAAGAATCATAATGTACAACACTTAATGATAGTCATAGGGTACAATCAACAATCAAATCATACTAGGAAACAGTCAAGTGGGAGGGGATGGGTGATAAGGAGTGGTGAGAAGATTAACAGTAATAGTAGTGTACACTTTGTAAATAGTTGAACAGTGTTGAGGGAATTATTTGTTTAGCAGAGTGATGGCTTTCGGGAAAAAACTGTTCTTGTGTATAATTTTTCTGGTGTGCAGTGCTCTGTAGCATCATTTTGAGGGAAGGAGTTGAAACAGTTTATGTCCGGAATGTGAGGGGTCTGTAAATATTTTCACAGCCCTCTTTTTGACTTGTGCAGTATACAGGTCCTCAATTGAAGGCAGTTGGGTAGTAATTGTTTTTTCTGCAGTCCTAATTATCCTTTGAAGTCTGTGTCTGTCCTGTTGGGTTGCAGAACCAAACCAGACAGTTATAGAGGTGCAGATGATAGACTCAATAATTCCTCTGTAGAACTGTATCAGCAGCTCCTTGGGCAGTTTGAGCTTTGAGTTGGCGCAGAAAAAACATTCTTTGTTGTGCTTTTTTGATGATGTTTTTGATGTTACCTGTCCATTTTAGGTCATGTGATATAGTAGAACCTAGAAATTTGAAGGTCTCTACTGTTGATACTGTGTTGTCTAGTATTGTAAGAGGTGGTAGTATGGGAGGGTTTTTTCTAAAGTCTACCACCATTTCTATGGTTTTGAGTGTGTTCAATTCCAGATTGTTCCAGTTATACCATGAAGCAAATTGTATAACCTCCTGTCTGTATGTGGATTCATCGTTGTCTCGAATGAGACCAATCACTGTTGTGTCCTCAGCAAACTTCAGTATTTTAACAGATGGATCATTTGAGATGCAGTCATTGGTATATAGGGAGAAGAGAAGTGGAGATAGCACACAGCCTTGGTGGGGCCCTGTGCTGATTGTACAGGTATCGGATGTGATTCTGCCTAGCTTCACCTGCTGCTTCCTGTCTGTTAGGAAGCTTATGATCCACTTACAAGTGTTAAAGAGGTTTGCTTTGATGGTGTCATCATTGCAGTCTTTGCCATTAGGTCCTTTCAGGGGTGGGATGGACCTTGAGTCTTTTAGTTTGTTGTTTACAAAATTGTAGAAAGCACGGGTGAAATTTGTGCGTAGAAGGTTTTCCTCTTGTTTAATGTGATAATTAATGCATTCAGTTTTCATCTGATGGCATAGATTCTTGTATGGTTTTTGAAGTTGGCAACGTGACCATATTTGTTTTTTCGCCAAAGTGATCTCTTTTTGGATTGAAGCTTTCTTATTGTTTTGGGTAATCTGTTTTTCCTGGTTTTGGGAGTTGTTATTGGTACATATAGTTTGATGGCTCTTTTGATTTCTAGTAAGAAGATATTGTAATGGTCTTCAACAGTATTACATCCAGTGAATAGAAATTGCCAATCAAGGGAAGAGAGATAGTTGACTATAAGATCATAGTTGCCTTTTCTGAAGTTATAATTGGGGATTCTGCCGTTATGATGATTTTTGTGTGGACGAATGTTGAGACAAAAGTCAATCATGTTGTGGTCACTGTTGGAAAAGGGTTCTTTAATTTGTATTCTGTAAATTGAGTTCAAACTATTGCAGAAGATGATATCGAGGCAGTTGTTAAGCCTCGTATTGTTGGTTACTAGTTGTTCCAGTCCCGGATTTGTTACAGCATTGTAGAAGGTTGCATGTATGGGTTCAGTTGTACATTCATTTAGGGTCCAGTTAATATGAGGTAGATTGAAGTCACCAAGAAAGATAAAAGCGTGTGGGCAGGATGCTGCCCATGTTAGTAGTGTATTTAGCTTGTTTACATGTTCAATGTCATAATCACTGGCCCTGTAACATAGTGAGAACCGAATTGTGATATTTAAGGTCAGTTCACAGATAATGGTCTCAGGAAGAGCAAGCTCTTGGTAACTTGGATGTTTTTTAGATGTAAGGACTTTTTATAGAAGATAGCAACACCACCTCCTCTACGGATTTCACGATTGGATCAGTAAACATGATAGTCTCTTACTGAGGTAATGGAGTCAGGGAGAGATGCGTTGAGCCATGTTTCATGGACAAATATGATGTCAAATTTAGCCATATTGAGTAAGAGGAGAAATTCAGGTATTTTATTTACAAGGCTTCTTGCATTGAGTAGCTTGCATTTAAGGCCAGTTGTAGTTTGAATTGAGGTAGTTGGGGGCATGCGTACCTAGTCTTGGGTAATGGTGGATTGGTTGAAGTCAGGTTGGATGCTGAGTTGTGGGTTGTGTGACTTTCTTTTGATACAATCTGCATGGTAATCAATGTACAGGTCCTTCTCTCCATTGCCTAGATGATTTTTGAGTTCTGTGCGTAGTATACGAGAATGGGCACATTGCTGTAAGGTTAGGTCAGGATGAGATTGGAGGTTTTTATGGTTGGCGTTGTTTTTGGCAAGTGAATTTATAGTATAAATGAATTTACATTTGCTTAATTCATTTTTGCAAATGACTCTGCAGAAGCGTGGGGCCACAGAGCCGTCTCTGTTTTTAAGCTCTCGGCCAATGCAGGAAATGTCAAGTATTTCATCAGGGGAGATGGTTGATGCTTGATAGTCACTGATGATGTTGTGGACAATTGTGATATCATCATTGTTATTGATGTCCTCTAGACCAAATAAGATGGCATTAGGATGCTTTCGTTCGCGCTCGACAGCTCTCTGATGAGGATTGGGATATCATTATTTGTTGGATTTATGGTTTTTTTGTGGATTAGGTTGCAGTTGTTGGTTTGTAGCTATTGGATTAGGTTGCAGTTGTTGGTTTGTAGCTATTGGATGTTCAGGTTTTTGTGTTGCATCTTCTTCTTTTTTTCAAAGTTAGTTAATCTTTCATTTAAAGTGTCCAGGGATGCTACTATGGTGTCAAGGGATGATATTCGTGTTTCTATGGAGTCAACTCTTTCAAACAGGGCTTTGTTTGTCCAGTTTGGGTTTACATGGTGGGAAGAAAAATGGAAATGCATAATTGGATGTTTCTAGGAATTGAGTCATTTGCTTGGGTAATTCCAGGCAGTCATGATGAGCATATTTTTCACATAGAGAACATTTGATGGAATTTTCATTAACCTTTAGAGTTACAAAGCATATAAAGCATGTGCAGGAGTCTTGTGGTTCATTGGTGGGGATTTTTTTCCTCTTTAGGTTGTGGTTTGGTATTGGATTTTTTTACTGGCATGGTGGGTTTGTTGAGATAGTACGTTGATTAAATTGCTTAATAAAACAATTTTGGGTAATCAATATAGCCAATATCACACCAATTAATAAATCACAATAATCTCTCCAGCCAAGTAATTATTCTAAGCAACAATCAGCCTAATTAATTAATTTCACTAATTGTTAAATACACTGTTCAGTTAAATTCACTCCCTGCAAACACCCCGCCCACATTCATAATGTTACTATCAAAAGTGTTTATGTCAGATTAATGAGAAACTGTATTGATACATCTCTTGGCAATTCTCAGTAGAATAAGGTTTTCTGACTTCTAATAATGTGAGGATAGAAGCAATTAAAACTTTCGCCTTTGAAATTAGGTGGTTAAAAAACAATGGTTAGAGAAAACCCAAGCATAGATTAGTTATTACCATTATTACATTATTTCATGAGATAATGCTGAGCAAATACTTTATTGTTCAAAGATTAGTGTATTTTTCTCTCTCCACTGAAGCCTTTGCTATGCACTTGACTTCCTTTGCTAAATTTTTGGAAACTCATTAAAAAAAAAAGTTAGAACCATTGAGCCTGAAAATTATCGCCTCCTGGCTTACTTTGTGTACTGAGTTTGTGAAATCTGTTTAGCCATACATTTCCATTTCTGATTAGAAGCTGATTCATATTGGCAGATGTATGCATTTAATAGAGAAATAAAGACAGTAATTTCAACAGCAGTTTATTTTATCAGCACATATAAATACCTTTTTATTGTTTTGTTTGATACTTGATTCCCTGCTTTCCTCTGTGCCATTGTTGCATGACATTCTGTTTGGGACACAGTTTATTTTTAGGCACAAGACTATCAAAGTTTTTTTTTCTTAGTGGGATTGTCAGTGATCTTCAAAAGGAGTCATATTACTTAGCACAAGAGGGTTCTTGAAACAAAGAAGAAACATTGGATAAATGGGAAATTATAAATCTAGACCAACGCAAACTTGTACTGGTAATTTCTTTTGCTTTTTTAAAAAAAATAAATACAACTGCATTATCAATTATTCAGTTTAATTTGCTCCTTGGTTCAAATGCCAAATATTTATTGTTGATATTATAAATGAAGAATGGCATAACTCAGAAACAGGCTTTCCTTTCAGCTGAAAGGATAGCAGAGTCAGAATAATACTGATTTAGCTGAGATTTTATAAAAGTCAAGCTATAAAAAAAAACCAGAAATTTTCAAAAATTTATGGTTTGTGCTTTCAGTATTTATATAAACTTATAATGATCTATTATTATATCATTAAATTATTTATTTCTCAACTACAATTATTTGAGTAAATAAATATGAGGATTATACTGATTTAGCTGAGATTTTATAAAAGTACAAATTTAAAAAGAATTATGCTTTGTACTTTCAGTATTTATATAAACTATAATGGTCTATTATATAATTAAATTATTTATTTCTCAAATATAATTATTTGAGTAAATAAATATTTATACGTATTTTTGACCTGGAAGAGAAAAGGGATATATATTTAAAGGATATCAATCAGGGATTTTTGACATAATTTCATGATTTCAGATAACTGTATTTCAGTCAAGATTTATATTCCTTTCTCTTTTTAACTATAGATGAGTGGAAGAAAAAAATTAGTGAATCATATGCTATAATCATTGAAAGATTAGAAGATGATCTGTTAATCAAAGAAAAAGAGCTTACAGAGCTGAGGCATGTTTTCAGGTAAACAGTTTTCTGAAAGTTGTTTATTAAATTATATAAGAACAATAGTGAATCAGTTTTTAACTTCCATAGTCATATATTGTTAGATTTAAGGAGGCCATTAAATTACTCTTAGAAAGATAAACTAGACAAAGAAAATAGAATCTGATGTTTGTTTTAACTGTACCTCACACTACATAATACCATAGTCCTCAACTAATCACTGTAATTGAGCCCAGAATTATGGTTGTAAGTTGTACCGGTCATTCAGCAGTTTGCTACATAACCACAACAAATTTGACTTCCTTTTTTGCAGTGTTTGCTAAATGAATCACTGGAGCATTAAGCAAATGCCACAATCATTAAACAAATTCATTTTCCACAATGGATGTTTTTGCTGGAAACCAGAAATAAATGCCACATTCCAGAAAAAAATTGTAAATCATGGTCATGTGATCATGGGACCATGCAAAGGGCATAAATGTGGGCCAGTTGCCAAGCACCCAAAATGTAATCATGTGACCGCTGGTTGCAGCAGCCCCCAGCTTTGAATCTGGGTTGTAAATAGTCCAGGGGAAGTCTGTTGTAACTTCAAATAGTCACTTAATAACCAGGCATAAGTTGAGGACTATCTGTAATGAGCAAGATTTGATATGTATTCACTCTCCTCCTTCATACAGATACTTCTCTCACAAACATTTGTTTTTATTTTGTTTATTACTTGGAAGCCATATTGTGGCTTACAACATTCATACATAATTCTTGGCTTAATTCTTGCACAGTGATATACATGTAGATGTGAGATTTGGGATTGCACAGAATTATTACTATATGAATCAATACATTCTTCTGTACTTTCTTTGGCTTTTAGATATTCCATGGATGTCATAGTGGTTAGTGGGAAGCCATCTAGTTAGTTTTGATTCTAAAGAGCTTGTCCACCTAGACTGACATGGCTCATATAAGGTTAAAGGGTTAAAATTTCTGGGCAGAATAATAATTTTACTTGCTTTACTTACTTCAGCTCATGTAAGTTTCCCTCCAGTTATAACAACAAGGCATCTTGAGTTTCTTCTTTTCCATTTTCCTCAAAACAGGAAACCCATTTTTCATATTGTTTGCCATCTATGTTTTATTCAAGTTTTGGTTGATGATTTATTTGTGAATTTGAGCAGATTTTAAAAATGCAGTGTATTTACATGCAAGTCCATGGAACACGAGGCTTCACCATACAGCTAAATGCTGCATATTGAAAGGGAAGGGACCTCAGAGAGTAAATTAATTAGTTTGACTTTTGCTATGACCTGAGCTGTCTTCATTGTGTGTATTTGTGGATTAATTTTGGCAGGAAATCTATGCTACTCATCTGCAGGAAATTATTGGATGTGCTGGGTAGTAGCAGTAACTTCCAGTATAGTCTTTCAAAAAATTGTTTAATAATTGCGAACCTTATTGTGAAACTTATGTGCACATCTGCCTTTCAACCTGGGCCCATCATATTTTGGGGAGCGAAGTTGTGCAGTTGAGCCTCAAGCCCCCCATTTTCTTTTGCTATTCCTGAGACTGTACAGGTAGTCCTTGACTTACGACCACAGTTGAGCCCCAAATTTATGTTGCTAAGTGAGACAGTGGTGGGATTCAAAATTTAATACTACCGGTACTGTGGGTGTGGCTTGGTAGGCATAATGTGACTTGATGGTGAGGCATGGCTTGGTAGGCGTGGCTTGGTGGGCGTGGCTTGGTGGGCATAATGTGGATTGATGGTGAGGCATGGCTTGGTGGGCGTGGCTTGGTGGGTGTGGCAGTGGAAGGATGCGGTAAAATCCCCATTCCCTCCCCACCCCACTAACCTGATTTCCAGCTCCGTTCTCCTTTGTAGGGCAACAAAAGAAGACCCAGCTGATCTGGGAATAGATGGGGCAGGCCAGTCAGAGGTGGTATTCGAAATACTCAAAATTTCTGCTCCCGGTTCTCCAGAACTGGTCAGACCTGCTGAATACCACCTCTGATTTAATACCAATAAGAGGTATTAAAAACACTGATTATATGTCTTAATTTCATTGCTTTACAGTAGAGATGCTACTTCGATGTCAGAAAACTGAGTGCTAAATATGGACATTGTTGCTTGTAGCTCTGGAGAAAGGATCAGCATATTTCTATAATACGAGAGTGTTGTGCAGGAAAGAAGACAGAATGGAGCATAGTTTGGCTTTCTTCTGTGCATGAAAGGAATGTTTGAGTTCAGGAAGACAAATATTGGACTTTATTTACAGTCAGCCTTGAGTAGCATCTTCCATCTTTGCAATGTGTTTGTGCACTTGGAAGTACATTATTGGAATGAATTTAAATGATAGCATGGTGTCATTTATATATCATATATTATATATAGTATATGACACCATCATAGGTGACATGATACCAATATTCCAATATTTAAGGGGTTGCCACAAAGAAGAGGGGGATCAATTCACCAAAGCAAAGCAAGAAGCAATGGATAGACTCTAATCAAGGAAAGAACCAACCTAGAACTAAGAAGAAATTTCCTGACAGATAGAACAATTGATCAGTGGAACGACTTGGCTCCAGAAGTTGTAAATGCTCCAACAGTGGAGGTTTTTAAGAAAAGATTGGACAATCATTTGTCTGAAATGGTATAGGGTTTCCTGCTTAAGCAAGAGGTTGGACTAGAAGACCTTCGAAGTCTCTTACAACTGTTATTCTGTTAAAGAGCTGCATAGTGCTAAGTGAGCATAATCCACTCACTTGGATTAAGTTTTGTTGAACTCATGGGGCTTAGTGTCAACACATTTATGTTTGTGCTGTGATCTCATTGTGGTCAGTGGCAGCATCTCAATTATTTGAAATATGTTCAATTAAGGTCAGCGATTAGGGAATTAGATTCTGGTGAAAGATGCATGTTTCAAGGGTAGAGAGGGAACACGTGTAAGGTAACCAATCTTAATCCTGAAAGCAGAAAGGAAAAAGAATCTTGAAAGGGCAAATGTGTATTTATTGCCCTTGCAGAAGTATCTTATGAAAGAAAAACTTTGGCTCTGTACAAAATGGCAGCAACTGTGATGAGGCCAAAATGGTAAATGCACACCATGATCCCAAATTGTGGATATGTTATCCTTAGCCATTCTAATGGCTGACAAAAGACAGAAATTGCATGGTGATGTCATTGTGCACATTTGATCATTTTTCACCACTATCCCTTGCAGATAGCTGTATGATTTGCACAATATATGCAAATACCTCCATCCAACATAAAGCTTGACTTTTGTTTCTGAAGCCTAAAAGAAGAGAATTCAGCCATTAAACAAAACATTTGTAACTGAATCTGAAACCAGGTTTGACATCTCAGGAGCATCCTCCAGCTGCATGCACCTTCTCTATTCCCACAGGAAAGAATGCCCTCTAGACATAACATCCCACCTCTTATCTCTATAACTCCCCCTTTCAACAGCTAGAGTGTGGCAAGCCTGAAGTACCATTAAAATCTTTGCAGAAAGCTAAAGAAAGAAAGCTAAGAAAAGAATACACAAAGGCTAAAATAAAATATGGCTGCATATATGAAGAGCCGTGGTGGCGCAGTGGTTCGAGTGCAGTACTGCACGCTACTTCTGGTTACTGTCAGCTGCCTGCAATTTGGCAGTTCAAATCTCCCCAGGCTCAAGGTTGACTAAGCATTCCATCCTTCCAAGGTGGGTAAAATTGAATTGAATTGCATTCTTTATTGTCATTGTACGTATATACACAGAATACATACAATGAAATTCACATAACACCCAGAGACCAGACCCAACATGCACACACATATGACAATCCCCAAACACCCCCCCACCTGCCAAAATTCCCCGCCTCATAAAAACACACAAACATTCACACAACAGACCAAGTAATACTGTCCAATAACTCAGTGATGGTGGTCCTTAAGTTCATTGTTAAGTGCAATTATAATTCTGGGATAAAAACTGTTTAGAAAACGTGTGGTCCAAGTTTTAATTGTTCTGTATCTTCTGCCAGAAAGCAACAGTTCACAAAGATTGTAAGCAGGATGAGGACCCAGATTGTTGAGGAGCAATATGCTGACCCTGTAAACTGCTTAGAAGGGGCTGTAAAACACTGTGAAGTGGTATATAAATCTAAATGCTATTGCTAAATGCTACGTCATCTTCAGGGTTGACAGGCTGCCTCCCTTTCAAGTGAAAAGAACTTCCATCAGGTCGTCTTCTTCACTGTCTGCACTTTATATTATTGGCACATCATGGGCATATTCATTTAAAGAATGAAAGCTGACTGAAGCTACTTTACTATAACTAGCTTATAAATATGTAACAAAATAAAAGAAAACATGTCGCTTTCATTACAAAGAAAAATCAGTGCCGAATTGAGTATTATTCATTTATATTTTTTATTTATTACTAAAATTTCTGTGTTACTCTCTTCAGACTGAAAGCTCTGAGAATTTTAATAGTAATTCTAATTTTGAAAACCTGGGGTTCAATGCAAAGGTGTGATATGTTGATAATGGTGGCGATGATGATGAAAACAGAATCATAACAATTTCTTTTGACAATATCAATTCACTCCATCTAATCCATTTGCCAAAGACTTTTCCAGTAATAGCTGGAATCATTTAAATATACCTTCAACCTTCAATGCTGTTGATTATTTTGTGAAAACTCAAGTAATAGCCAGAGGGGGCAAATATTTAATAAGTGTTAATCAAGATAAGTCTGAAAAAAATAAGAAATTCATACATATATGAAAAATGAGATTTTCTATGCAAGTTGAACAACATTTTTTTAGAAAAAAGGCAGTGGAGAATAAAATCTATAACTTTTTTTTAAGTGACTATAATATATGGGTTTTATAGCACAACAATGTACAAGAAAAGTTTCTATTTAGCAAATGCAGGCAAACTAATCATTTTAGCATATTAGTCATAGTGACATTGGCTCCAAAATTGTCATGCTTAACAATCTCATTTGTTTCCAACCCATTTTTGTGTGCTAAGCTTTTCTTAAGATATGAGAGCATAGTCCAACAGAAGCAAGAACAAATGTTAGTCTTTAATCTGAATAAAAATCTGGATGTTTCACAACTTCATTGTGTACACAGCGGGAATGTAGATGAAGAATGAGGTAGCCATCACAAAAGAACTGGATGAGTAAAGTAATCTAGGCTATAACTTTAGCAATAAAGGATGACATCTAAGGGCAGGGGCACAGACCTTCTCTTGCCAGGTAGGAAGTGCTGAGAAGATGTTATCCTGAATTTTATTTTATTTATTAGTGAACTCTAAGTCACCTTGCAGAACATAAAGCCTTCACAGAGCAATTCAGAGGTGGTATTCAGCAGGTTCTGACTAGTTCTGGAGAACCAGTAGCAGAATTTTTGAGTAAATACCATCTTTGACTGGAGATTTTACAGTATCCTTCCCCTGTCACACCCATCAAGCCACACCCACAGAACCGGTAGTAAAAAAATTTGAATCCCACCACTGGAGCAATTCTATCATTACTCTTTTTATATCAAATTGTCTCAAAATGCATGGATTCCATTGTCATCCTATGCCATCATATGGCTCCATCCCTCATTAGAAGGAAGGGAGGAAGTTCTAGGTATTCTTTCTGGTGAGGGAGGCTACTGCAGATTCGTTTTGCTTAGCTAAGGGCTATTAAAATTAATGTGGTGTAAAGCTGGGATTCATGCTTTATTGATTTTCATATTCTCCTCCTTTCAGTTAAAGTTGTCAGAATGTTTATGGATCTGGATAGCCTCTCTATGTAGTAACACCGAGTAATTTAACATGGCTGCCAGTACCTGGGTTTTTAAAATTTCAGCTAGCAACCATTATGAAGCACAGCATATTCTTTCTGCTTGTGGTGATTTTTCAGGTTGTTATAGTAGCAATGCCCCTTAAGTAATGTTTTGATTTATATTTCACACTTCTTAGCTGCCCATCTCACTCAGAGAGGGGATCTGGGTACTAGTCCATGCTGGCTCAGGAATTCTGGGAATTGAAGTCCATAAGTCGTAAATTTGCCATAGTTTCCTACCTCAGGTCAGTAAAATGAGGACCCAGATTGTTGGGGGCAATAAGCTGACTCTGTAAACCACTTAGGGCTGGAAAACACTGTGAAGTGGTAAGTGCTATTGTTATTTAGTCCCACCCTAGGTGCTTCACATATTGCCACTGTTCAGAGTATCTTAAAGGGGTGGGGGGGAGATAGAGAATTGCTTCTCTTTGGTTTGGGGATTAGCAGCAGGGGTGGGATTCAAATTTTTTAACAACCGGTTCTCTGGGCATGGCTTAGTTGATGGGTGTGGCTTGATGGTCATGTTATTGGCTGGGTGTGGCCAACTCAATATCACTCACATCTAGGCATGCATCCCCTCACCTGGCCTCTCATGACTGTGGGGATGCTGCAACAGTCGTAAGTGTGAAAAATGGTCATAAGACACTTTTTTCAGTGCCATTGTAACTTTAAATGGTCACTCCACACAAGCAAAATACCAGCAAAAGGGGGAAAGAAAACTCCAGAGAGGTTCCTGAGACAGGAAGTCTAGTCCTGCCAAGAATGTAAAAAGGGTTAACGGAGAGGCAGTTTCTGTAAGCAACACCAGAATGTTTCCTTCCTGCCTTCTTTACAGGATTAGGCCAGTAATTTCTTCTAACAACTAGTTCTTCGAACTGCTTAGAATGTTAACAACCGGTTCTAGCGAATAGGTGCAAACTGGTAGAATCCACCCCTGATTAGCAGTGTGACATGCCAGCAGAGTCAAGTTAGGCATTTTCAGATTTTTTTTTTTTTAAGTAAAAGTTTTATTGATTTTAACAACAAACAAAAAACACATAAAACATAAAACATAACATAAAAACATCATCATCCATAAATTTACAGACAGTGTATCGGTTGGTTTACCACTCCTTTTTGTGCATCCATTTCATAGTCATCATAATAATTATATTACATAATAAGTCATCAATCAACAATTATATATCCTAATATCATTATTAAACAATCATTTGACTATAATTTTACTAATTCATACTTAAGCGAGATAACTATAGTTTAGTTAATTTATTTTCTAACAAATCATAAAATCATACCAAGTCTATCTTAATAAAATATTATAAAAATATTATCAACTCCCCCCCAAAAAATGTATATTCATTATTTCCTAGGTTTCTAAATATTTTATTATTATATTGTATTATCTAACCATTGATAAAAAAGATCCCAAACTTCATAAAATTGTTTATCTTCTTGTTCTCTAATTTCAAATGTCAATCTACTCATTTCAGCACATTCCAATATTTTCTTAATAACTTCTTCTTCTAATGGTATTTTCTCATTCTTCCAATTTTTAGCAAATACAATCCTAGCCGCTGTTAATACATTTACAATCAAATACTTTAAGTTTTTATTATATGTATCAGGTAAGATTCCCAATAAAAAAATCTCTGGTTTCAAATCTATATGTTTCTTTGTCATTTTTTCCAACCATATACGAATTCTAGTCCAATATTTTCTAGCGTCCTCACAAGTCCACCACATATGGTAATATGAGCCAGGTATCTGATGACATTTCCAGCACTTTTCAGATTTATTCTTGAACATTCTTGCTATTCTTGTCGGGGGAAATGCCACCTGTAAAACATCTTATACAAATTTTCTTTATATGCTGTTGACATTGTCATTTTATAATTTTGAGACCACAATTTTTGCCATTTCTCTAAATCAATCCCATATCCAAAATTCTTCCCCCAAGCAATCATTTTTTCTTTAACCTGTTCTTCCTCTAATTTAATTTCCAACAAATAATTATATAATTTTTTAATCACTTTTTCATCAGTACCTGTCAAAATCCTATCTAAATCAGTCAATTTATCATAGAATCCTTCCATTTTAGAATCTTTAAGATACCTTGAATGTATTTGCGCATATGAAAACCAATTCATCTTTATGCCTTGTTCTTCTAAATTTTGCATCAGGCCAGTAATTTCTTCTAACAACTAGTTCTTCAAACTGCTTAGAATGTTAACAACCGGTTCTAGCGAATAGGTGCAAACTGGTAGAATCCACCCCTGATTAGCAGTGTGACATGCCAGCAGAGTCAAGTTAGGCATTTTCAGAATTTTTGACATGCGAGACCCAAACAATTTGCATCACTGCACTGTGGTGGTTTTGGCTTACTCAAATAGGCCTGGGTAGGCCTTCCAATTAGTCCTGGAAAAGGCTCTCAAACAAAAATCATTCATTACAGATTTTTCTACATTTCTAGTTACAATGCAGTTTTAAGATTACACTCTTGAATAGTCAGAAAAGCAATCAGATGCTTAAGGGGAAAAAATTAAATCTAACATGCACATACACAAATGTATTGCTGAATCAACTGTGTTTTTCTTTCATATGTAAGAAAAAAGCAAAAGAAGAAAGAGAAAATCGGTTCAAAACTGTTGCACAACTTATTTGTCGACTACAAAATAATTTGGGGCACGTTGCAAACTCATGGCATTTTTATAATCCAATTTCAAAACACAATTTGAAACTTGGCCTTGTAATAATATATATGCTCATTATTTTAATTATTGTTTCTTTTTGTATAAGAATGTATTCCTAAATCAATAGAGAATACGGATGGGAGAGAATGTTAAATGAAAGCAGCTCTAAATATAAAAAATACTGCTTGTATTTATTTACTAATTAAAGATCTTTGTGAAGTTTGGTAAACATATATTTAGTTTGTTGCTAGTTTTTCTAACTATATTTCATTAATGAATGATGTTTTGTTTCTCTAACATACAATCATAATAGGAGGTAAATGACCAGAAGTGGTATTCAGCAAGTTCTGATCAGTTTTGGAGAACCGGTAGCGGAAATTTTGAGTAGTTCAGAGAACCAGCAAATACCACCTCTAACTGCCCCCCTGCATCTATTCTCTGCCTCCTGAGTCCCAGCTGATCGGCTGGGCCTTCTTTTGTTGCCCTGCACAGGAGAAAGGAGCGGGAAAGCAAGTTAGCGTGGTGGGGAGGGAATGGGATTTTGTAGTATCCTTCCCCTAGGAATGGGGTGGGAATGGAGATTTTACAGTATCCTGCCCCTGCCATGCCCACCAAGCCATACCCACAGAACCAGTAATAAGATTTTTTGAATCCCACCACCGTAGATGACTAGAGTTAATGAATCATTAAACTGCCAATTCTGTAACATTTTAGCTATCCTGCATTTTTGCTGAAACCTGTGTGTAACAGATTCTAATGCTGTAGAGTTTTTATAAGATCACATATCTGTACATCCTAGATGAAGATCATAATATTAGAAGCGCATTACTAATAATGCTTTCCTTTTAATTATTCACTTCATCCATATAAGTATATTCTTTGGGGAGCACCATGAAATCTTTACACTGTATTAAAATGTACCAATTCAATAGCAGTAGAAGAAAATTTAAAAAAATAAATTGGGCTTAGAATTTTTTAAAGCATACCTAATATTCAGCGGCTGTAGAAATTGCCACCATTGTTGTGTAGTGCAATTGTATAGAAAGTGAGGGAAAAATGGAGAAAATAGCATTTCTTTCTTAAAGATAGATACTGTTTAAAATGAAATTCTTTTAATTATACCCATATAATGGAATCATTATGCTTCAGAAAATTACAATGAAATGTCAACAGATGTTTCCAGATAACAAAATCTTTTTAAAAAAGAATCATCTTTTTCATAAGCAAGACGCAAAATAATGTTATGATTTTTTTTAAAGAATTCCTTGTTCCTTGTTTACCTTGAAAATTTTATTAAACTTTATTAAAGTTTTAAGGCAGTCAAGCAGGAAAATGGGTTAGCTACACAGAAGGAAGAAAAGAAGCACGTCACAAGGTAAAAAGTAAGGAAGCCCATCCTTGGGAAAAGTTGCAGACTGGGCAAAGGCAGTGGTGGGATTCAAAACACTTTGGTAGGCGTGGTGTGGCTTGGTGGGCATGGCTTGGTGGGCATGGCAGGGAAAGGATACTGCAAAATCTCCATTCCCTCTCCACTTCTGCGGGAAGATTACTGAAAAAGCCCATTCCCTTCCCATCCCACTAACCTGCTTTCCAGCTCCATTCTCCTGTTCAGGGCAACAAAAGAAGACCCAGATGATCAGCTGGGACTTGGGAGGCAGAGAATAGATGGGGGTGGGGCCAGTCAGAGGTGGTATTTGCCAGAGGTGGTATTTGTCAGAGGTGGTATTTGCCAGTTCTCCAAACTACTCAAAATTTCCTCTGAATACCACCCCTGGGTAAAGGTGTCTCTCAGGATCTAGCATTTCCTCTGCACATTGCTTTTCTTCCCTGGGAAAAGTGTAGGTCAGGATTCCTGGCACTGGAAGCGAAAGCATTCCTTTGCTAATATATCTGCAACAGAGAAAGGCATTGGTTGGGCTTTGATTATGACATTATCATTTAGAGAGCCAGTCTAGCGTTTAAGGTGCTAGCCTAGAAACTAGGAGCCAGTGAGTTCTATTTATTTACTTATAACTTAACTAACTAACTAACTAACTAACTAACTAACTAACTTACTTACTTACTTACTTACTTACTTACTTACTTACTTACTTACTTACTTACTTATTGAATTTATATTGCTGCCTATTCACCCATGGCAACTCAAAATGGCTTAAGGAGTGTAAAATAATATTTAAAATAAAATAAAAAATAAAAAAAACTAACAAAAAGAATCAAATAAATTAATAAAGTACAATAGGAACAAATTCTGAAAAAAATCAACCCCCAATGCCCACCCCTCGCCCCAACAACAGCAGATCACACGAGCCATTTGATGGTGTCCATCCTGTTCTGGGTTCCCCAGGGCCACTAGCAAAACCAGGTTTTCAGTGCCTTCTGGAAGAGTATTAGAAAGGGGGCCATTCTAATCTCTGGGGAATGATGTTCCAGAGAGAGGGAGCCACCATGGAGAAGGCTCTTCATCTGGGTCCCACCAGGTGTATCTCCCTCAGGGATGGGACCCGCAGTATTCCCTGCCTTCCCGCTCTGATGGATCAGGTAGATGTGACCGGCAACAGACAGTCCCTCAGGTAACCTGGTCCCAAGCCATGAAGAGCTTTAAAGGTGACAACCAGGACCTTGAATTGCACCCAGAAGCAAATTGGCAACTAATGCAGCTTCTGCAGGAGAGGTGAAACATGTGCACATCAGGGTCTGCACAAAACCATGAGGGCCGCTGCATTTTGCACCAACTGGAACTTCCAGATGCCCTTCAAGGGCAACCCCATATAGAGCGCATTGCAATAATCAAGACAGGAAGTGATTAGGGCATGAGTGACTGTGAGTAGAGACCATTGGTCCAGGAAAGGGCATAACTGGTGCACAATCCACAGTTGTGCAAAGACCCTCCTGGCCATGACTGCCACCTGCTCTTTGAGTGGGAGTTGTGAGTCCAGGAAAGCCCCTAGATTACACACAGGGTCTGTTTGGGGTAGCGCCACCCCACCCAAGACCAAAGGTGGTAATTCTCTCTGAACTAATGAACCACAAGCCCAGAGCTACTCAGTCTTGCAAGACTTTAGTTTCAACCCATTGCTCCCCATCCATCCTTAAGAGCCTCCAGGCAATGTGAGAGGGAGGACACAGCAACACTTTACTCACCCCGGGCCAAGACATACAGCTGAGTATCATCAGCATATTGGTGATACCTCAGTCCATGGTGACAGATGATCTCACCCAGTGGCTTCATATAAACATTGAACAGGAGTGGAGAGATTTTTCCTGCCTTAGGCATGAAAATCTGTGTGACTTTGGGCCAGTCACTCTCTCTGCCCAAATTACTTCACAGGGTTGTTGTTGTGAAACAGGAGAAAGAAGGGGCATTAGATACCTTTGCCGACTTGAGTTATAAACTAATAAAGGCAGGATAAAAATCAAATAAAGAAAGAAATCAAGCTAGTGAAAAGCCAAGGCTGGATTCTGCTTTCCAGTCCTGAGCCAGCTTGATTAAAAGTGCTTATGAAAAAGATATGGGAAGAAATAGCCTGCCAAACAAACCCCACAACAAAAGAAGCTTGATGAAGAATCATATTTTCCAAACCACTGGGGGAAAAAAGTGTTCCCTTTATTCTGCTCTGGATGGTCTCTGCATCAAGTACTATGTCCTGTCTCAGCAAAAACATTTTAAGAAGGATTAGGAGAAACTGGGATAAGTTCAAAACAGGCCAATGAGAAAACTAGAAATGAAGTTTTAACTTTTAAAAAATGCAGGGAGCACAGGATATGATAGGAATCTTCAAATACTTGAAAGGATGTGGGTTAAGACCTGGTCCCTCTATTTCCAGATCCTAAGACAAAGAATGTTTTTACAAAAAGGGAGCATTGTATTAAATATTAGAAGCCTTCCTAACAATAACAGCCATTGACAGTGAAATCATTTATTGAGAAAGGTAGTGGATTTCCCTACATTGAATATGTTCAGATAAAGGCTGGGTCTACTTTAAAATGGATTCCTGTGCTGAGCAAGGGGTAGCAGCCTATAGTAGCATTCTCTGCTTCTGTGATGCTACACAATACTTAGCCAAAAATAGATCCACATGACTAATACTTGGATCACATCCTCTCATCTGTCCTCTAGCCCAGGGATCTCCAACCTTTTGGACCTCAAGGACCACTAATTTCATAATTTAAAATCCTTTGGACCACTAATAGGAATTTTTTTAAAAAAAGATAAATAGTACTTAGTGCAATATAAAAAATGCAAATAATTTTCCTGTGGACCAACAAAATTTTCTCATGGACCACCAGTGGTCCACGGACTACCAGTTGCTGACCGTTGCTCTAGCCTTCCCTAAGAGGAATGTGGAAACTCTTTTTTTTAAATAAAGTTTTTTATTTTTAAACACAAACATACACATATAAAAACATAAAAACATAAAATCCGCTTCCATTTTATATACATACAGTGTGTCAATTGGTTACGTATCTTTTGTAGTTATTTACTCACAATTTATATCAGTCTTCACATTGTCAAATTAACATATGTTTATATATTTATCAGTTATTAATCATCCATGACTAAACTATTTATTCCATCGTTTTATACGAGATGTTCCAAGTTTTATCTTAAAATTTATGTTATACTTTCAATCAGTGGTTATATATATCTATATTATGTTTATATCAATCTATTAGATTTCTATCACAAAATTATCTAGTCTATTATATTACCATGCCTTTTTTTTTAAAAAAAAAACAAGTTTTATTAAAAGTTTCAACAACAAACAAATCATTACATATTAAATCTTTCCCTGTCTTTCTACAATAATTTCCCCAATATTCTCATAAAACACAAACGAACACAAACAAACATAAAAAAAATCTTTTAGTAAAGTACCTTGGCCCCAGTTACCTCTCTTTGCATGGGCTAAAATAATAGCACATATCACTCTTCACATTTCTATCTTATTTAATCCATCTTAATTAAATCATTAAATTTGTATCTTTTGCCCATTCATTTATCCTCTATCTCTTCTTATAATAAAAAAATTTCTCCTGAAATCACTAATCAGAGTATGATGCCTTTCTATCCTCCCCTAAGTTAGTAAAATTAACATTCAGCATAACAAATACCCAATTTGGTTCTGCTTGGTACATTCTATCCACCAAAAATGTTTAAATACATTGTATCCTCCTTTCCTTCAATATTTTATTACATTTTAAAATCAATCATTATTAAAAACTTCAACATTTTAATTTCTTATTAAATCTTAAACCATTCTAATTTACTATTTCAAATATAAATGTTACAATACCATCTTCTGTACCTTAGCAGAATCTTTCTTACAGAAAATTATATTTCATCCTTTGTCTCTAAAAAAATCCCTCTTCTCCCATCCAATTTTAAAGCTTTGAGGCTTTTCTCCGCCTTTCCCTTTCTTTCTTCCCCCACCAAATCTTCCTACCCCCCTTCTTCTTCTAACCTCTGCCTTGCTGGGATCCCTTCTCTGTTGTGTTCCTTTTTCTCTTGTTTGTTATCATTATATTTACTTTGCATCATATTTTCTCTTTCTCAAATGTTTTTTAGATCTTAAGTCCTTCATTTTCCTTGCTCTCTTCCTTCCTTCTTCCTTAAATAAGTTTTGGGATTCAATGAAGATGGCGTCTTCATCTCTTCCTTGTTGTTCTTCTTCCGTTTCCATCTGTTCCATTGTCTGTTGGTAATTGACCAGCGCCATTTCTAGAAATAGAAAAGCTTTTTCCATGCCATCTTTGCAGGCTGCTTTTGTTTGCTCATATTCATCCCTCAGGTCTTCAAAAAGGAAAGCCATTATAAATAAATCTTTTCTTTTCTTTATTCCTCTTTCTTCTTACACCAACCAAATATTCCGAGAGAAAGGCAAAACAATCCCAAAATCCACAATCCTCAATAAATCCAAGCAAGCCAAAATTCCCCTTCCTCTTCCAGGGGTGGTATCAAACAAATAAAAAAAGAATCCAAGTCTATATTTTAAAGCCTTATTAAGATTGTATTTCTGTCCTCAAGTCTTCAAGGCATCTCCTCCAACAAGATCCAAATTTATATATTTTCTTTATCCTCTCCCTTCCGGCTTAATTCCGTCGGGAGGAGAGTAAACTTCCCTTCAGCACCTCAAAATAGCCGCTTTTTTTCTCTTGTGGAAGAAATCATCAGAAAACCATCTTTTCCAGGAATTAAATTAGATAAATCTCAAAGCCCTGGGTCGACCAAGAAGAACTTTCACTTTCAATAACTTTCTCTTCTTCCTCCTGCGCATACTTGCCCGGCTGTCAACTTCTTTGTGGCGGCCATTGCGGACCGCCGCTGCACGTCCTGGTAACAGGGGTTCTGCCGGCCAGGAGGGGTCTGCAACACCCCAAACCCTTCCTCCGGATCCCCTTACCTTCAGCTACCCCTGCAGGGCAGCCTTGCTCCGCACCCGTCCGGGTCGGAGCCCCAAAACGGCTAGCGCGGCAGGGATCGCGCGCTTCGCGAATCCCTACCGCTCGCGAAGCCGACAAACCGAAACTCCCGTATTACCATGCCTTTTTATCCAACCATTGATAAAACAAATCCCATATCATATAAAATTGCTTATCTTCTTGTTCTCTAATTTCAAATTTCAGTTTACTCATTTCAGCACAGTCCATAATTTTTTGATAACTTCCTCCTGCATAGGTATTTTGTCATTTTTCCAGTTCTTCGCAAATACAATTCTAGCCGCTGTTAAAACATTTACAATCAAATATTTCAGTTCTTTATTGTATATGTCCAGTATGACTCCCAATAAAAAGATCTCTGGTTTAAAGTCTATATGTTGTTTTATCATTTTTTCCAACCATGTGTGGATTTTAATCCAGTATTTCTTTGAGTCTGAACATGTCCACCACATATGGTAATATGAACCAGGTATCTGATGACATTTCCAGCATTTATCTGATTTATTCTTAAACATTCTCGCAAGTCTCATCGGGGGTAAGTGCCACCTGTAAAACATCTTATACAAATTTTCTTTATATGCAATTGACATTGTCATTTTATAATTTTGAGACCACAATTTTTGCCATTTTTCCAAATCAATCCCATATCCAAAAAATTTTCCCCAAGCAATCATTGTTTCTTTAACTTGCTCCTCCTCCAATTTAAATTCTAATAGATGTCCTTTTTAATTTTCATTCCTTTTATTTCTTTTTCTTCTCTGATATTCCTGTTCAACACTTCCAATGTTAACACAAACAGCAGAGGCGACAATGGACAGCCTTGCCTTGTCCCTTTTCTTATATCTATGGATTCTGTTAATTCTCCATTCACCATCACCTTTGCAGTTTGTTCATGATATATTGTTTCAATGGCTTGGATAAATTTCTTACCAAAGCCCATTTGTATCACTTGCAGTAAAATAAATCGCCAACTCACATTGTCAAAGGCTTTTTGAGCATCTAGAACATCAAGGCCATTTGCTTTTCAGGGTGTGCTTCATAATATTCCAGAGTATCCAAAATGATTCTCACATTGTCTTTGATTTCTCTTTGGCAGAAATCCATTTTGATCAGTATGAATAAAATTATTTAAGTATCTTTTTAGTCTTTCTGCCAAAATTGAAGCAAAGATTTTATAGTCTGAGTTCAATAAAGATATAGGTCTATAATTTTTAACTTGCTGCAGGTCTGTACCTTCCTTCAGTATAAGTGTAATGTACACTTCTGACCATGTTTTTGGTATTCTTTTCTTTAACATAACTTCATTCATAACTTCTAGAAGGTGAAAATTCAATATTTCCTGAAAAGTCTTATAGAATTCCGCTGGCAACCCATCTGGACCTGGAGCTTTCCAGCATTCTGTTTTTTAAGGCTTCTGTTAGTTCCATCATTATTATACTTCCTTCTAACATTGTTTCAATAATTTTGGGCATCTGAAGTAAGTTCGCTTTCTGAAGATATTGCTTGATTTTTTCTTCTTGAATATTCTCTTGAAAGTATAGTTTTCCATAGTAATCTTGTATAATTTTTTTCTTCTCCTCATTTCCATAACAAACCTGTCCTTCTTTATTTATCAATTGGCTAATTCTTCTTGTTTCTCTTTCCTTTCTCGGTTTATAAGCTAGCCATCTGCCTGGTGTATTTGCATCTTCAAAGAAATTCTGTTTCACACTTTTAATTTTTTGTGTTAATTCCTCTTTTTCCATTAGTCCCATTTTATTGATCATTTGGGGAGGGTGGAGCTGGCGTCACGGCAGTTGGGATGGGTGATCTTGATTCTCCAAGATCACCGTCGATATCTCAGCTGCTGGTCGGTCCCCATGGACCTAAACCATCCTGTAGAGATGGTGATTGACAAGGGCATGTCCTGTTGATCCCAGGGACATCACAAAGTCCCTGGTTGATCCAGGGAAAGCCCTTTTTGCCAGAGGCGGAGAGGCAGCCTTCCAAGCTGCTGAAGCTGGGACAGCTCCGGAATGGAACAGATTGGAAGAAAGTGTGTCAGCTTGGTGAGATGAACTTTTACTTATTATTTCTTGGAGAGAACACCCTGAAAAAATGAAAGTGGACTAAAAGTGGAGAGGAAAGAGTTTAAGCGGCATGATTAATTGTCAAAGTGAAAGTTTTGTTCTTTTTTCCCCTTTTTTATTGGAATTTTGAACTTGGCAAAGCTGTTTTACTTTAAGCTGGACTGGTACTTTTTAATCTTTTTATTTCTGTTTGTATTTCTTTCTCTTTTTTAACAATCCTTTTGAAAATTCTTTTTTGATTAAGACTCTTCTGCTTGATTTAAGATTTATTTTTCTCCCTTTAAAAAAAAAGGGGGGGGGGAGAGATTTTACTTCTTTTTTTTCTTTTAGTTCCTGGTTGTAGATTGAGGAGGGGGAAGTGAAAGTGAAGGAAAGTAAGTAGCACTGCCGTCCAGAGGCTTGGATACATTGTTTCTTTTTCCTTTCACTAATTTGTGTTACAATCAAGGACTCTGAGCTGTGTATTGGAAAAGATAGAAATGAGCATGGCAGTTTGTTTATTCAGGTGCTCATTTCTGAACAGATAGCTGGAGTCTGGAGTTGACGTTGAAAGAAAGAAGATTGAAGTGACCTTGAAAAACTCTGAGCTGATTTATCAAAGAGCCTTGGATATTTGGCGGCAGAGGCTTGTTTTATATTAGAATTGCTTTTTACCTTTTGCCTCCCTTTCTACCCCCCCCCCCCACTAGTGGTGCTCTCTTTTTCTCTTTAATTGGATCTTAACTTTTTAAACCAGGAACTAGAATGTAAACCTTTTATTTTGGTTTTCTTTTTGTTTATTAAGAGGAACATATAGAATATTTTTCTTTTTTCCTTTTTGATTTTTTACATCTACCCTTGCAAATAACTGGATTAAGGTATACAAGTGCCTGAAGAGTTTCTTTTTCCTTTTTTCCTTTGGAGTGGCAACTGTTTGCCTTCGGGGGTTTTTTCTTTTTCCTGTTTCCTCTTTTTTTTCCTCTCTCTCTCTCTCTCTCTCTTTCTTTACAGATAAGCATTACAAGATGAGTAGAAAGACAACAGCCCCAGCTTCTTTGATACCAACCCCCTCACCATCTGGAGGACAATGATCTATACAGACAATATTACAACAGGAAAAAGAGAAAGAGAAAAAAGTGACATTACAGATGATCATGCAAGGAATACAGAAAATTGAGCAAAAAATTGAGAAGACAGATGAAAAAGTGGAAAATATTCAACAGATGATGATGAAGTATGAAGACAGATTCAAAAAAATTGAAGAAGATATACAAAGAGATAAGAAACTTGGAGATATTGATATTCATTTGAGTGATATTGAGAAGGGCAGGGGTGAATCATTAGGATGGGAACTAGACACATCAGAATTTTACTTAAGATTTCAAAATATAGAAGAAGGGAAAGGTGAAAACCTCGCTGAAATAATGGCAGAAATATTGGCAGAAGCACTGGAAATAACTAAAGAAAAGATGACAGATGGAATGGATGAAGTGTTTCGTGTCTACACAAGATATGCAATGAGGAATAGACTACCAAGAGAAGTTCACATCAGATTTACTAAGAAGATTATTAAGACACAGATACTCCAAGTGGCGAGAGAGAAAACACTAAAATATAAAAATAAAGAAATTGTGGTGCTGAAACAGATACCAAGAAGAGTAAGAGAGATGAGAAGAGAATATTTATTCTTGACTAAAGAGCTACTTAAAAGAGGAGTAAACTACAGATGGTTGATGCCAGAAGGCCTTTTGTTCACTTGGCAGGAACAAAGACACAGAATTGACACAGTTGGAAAAGCTGAGCTATTCTACTTAGAATACTTTAGAGAAAAGTAGGAAGAAGAAAGAAAGGAAGAGTCACTAATTGAATTTGAAGAGGAGTGTATAGCAGTAATTGAAAAAGAAAAAGAAAAAGGTGCAGTAGGTGGTGAACCCAGAGAACAACGAGAATTGAGATCTACTAGAGCAATAAAACCCTCTTATAAAGCTTAACATGGATGAAATAAAATTGATTACGATTAACATAAATGGATTTAATTTGGCTATTAAAAGAAGGGAAGTATTTCACAAATTAGATAAATTAAAATTTGATATAATCTGCTTACAAGAAGTACATATTAAAAAGCAACATGCATATATACTAAAACAAGGAAAATTAGTGAAATTATTTACATTGCTGGCACAATCGAAAAAAAGAGGTGTGGCATTATATATTAAAGAAACAATTTTGGCAGAATTAATTTATACAGATGATGATGGAAGGATTTTGATGGTGGAGATAATGGATAACAATGTTAAAAAACTTTTAATTGCAATTTATGCCCCAAATGATAGTAGACAAGAAGAATTTTATAGGAAATTGCATACAAAAATAATTGATTTGGACTATGTTAATATCTGTATGTTGGGTGATTTTAATGGAATAATTAATGACCAGTTGGACTATAAAACACAGAAAACAGTCCCCACAAAAAAAAGACATTAAAAACAAAATGGATATAATTAAACAGGAATGTGGAAACTCTTATTGTAATTTTTCTTGTTCAATTCTATCTGATTAGAGCAGGGATGAGATTCGGGTGAACTGGTAGTGGTTATTTGGCATGGGTCGCCGAACCGGTGGCAATCCCTGGCTGGCCACGCCCCCAACCCAGTCGCCCGGTCGCTCACTTGCGATCGCTCTCCTAGCTTTCTGTTCCCCATGTCCTCTTTCTCCCCGGGGAAAAGGAAGAAAGGCATGGACGCTGCAAGTATCACTTTCCCCATGTGAGTTAAAGTGTCTGGAGTGAGAAAGAGTGCAGTCTGATAGAGGGGGTGGGGGTGAATCAAGCCTTGGAGCACTTTTGCAACGTAAAAGAAATGCATTTTGGAAGCAGGTCTTTTAAAAACTTCTCCAAGGATTCCCCATGGACGCTGCAAGTATCGTTTTCCCCTTGTGAGTTAAAGTGCTGGAGTGAGAAGGAGTGCGGTCTGACAGAGGGGGTGGGGGAATCCACTCAAGCCTTGGAGAAATTTAAAGGAGCTGCTTCCAAAATGCTTGTCTGTTAAATGCTCTCTCTCTCTCTGTGTGTGTGTGTGTGTATGAGAGAGAGAGAGAGAGAGAGAGAGAGAGAGAGAGAGAGAGAGAGAGAGAGAGAGAGAGAGAAAGAAAGAAAGAAAGAAAGAAAGAAAGAAAGAAAGAAAGAAAGAAAGAAAGAAAGAGAATTAAAGAAAGGAAGAGGAAGGTAGAGAAAGAAAGAAAAAAATAGGAAGTGAGAGAGAGATAAAACTCTGTGCTATTATTTTTTATTGTTCCATTATTTATCAAGTGTTAATATTTTACACCGTCCCTACACCTAGAGTGATTTTTCTGCCTTTCTTTTGCCCAGGGCTACCACATATTTTCAGGGTTTACATGCATTCAATGTCAATAGTCCAGAGCATAAAATACACATGTGTTTAACAAGAGTTGAAAGGGACCTTGGAGGTCTTCTAGTCCAACCCCCAGCTCAGGCAAGAAAACTGAGGATGCCAAACTCTGAGTAGAAATCCTGGGAAAGGTGTCAGAATAATACTTAGAAGGGAGCTTGAGGTGAACCCTATACCATTTCAGAGAAATGGCTGGGAGGGGAGGGGCCAGGTGAGGCACCCCTTGATGTGAGTGACATTGAGTTGGCCATGCCCACCCAGTCACATGACCACCAAGCCATGCCCACCCAATGACATGACCACCAAGCATGACCACCCAGTCACATGACCACTAAGCCACACCCACCCAGTCACATGACCACAAGCCATGCCCACCAAATAAGCCACGCCCACTGAGCTGGTAGTAAAAAAATTTGAATTCCACCACTGCATGCTTTCTTCCACAGATGAGCTTTATGGGGATGCTAACTTCATTTTCCAGCAGGACTTGGCACCTGCCCACACTGCCAAAAGCACCAAAACCTGGTTCAGTGACCATGGGATTACTGTGCTTGTTTGGCCAGCAAACTCACCTGACCTGAACCCCATAGAGAGTCTATGGGGCATTGCCAAGAGAAAGATGAGAGACATGAGACCGAACAATGCAGAGCTGAAGGCTGCTATTGAAGCATCCTGGTCTTCCATAACACCTCAGCAGTGCCACAGACTGATAGCTTCCATGCCACGCTGCATTGAGGCAGTAATTGCTGTAAAAGGGGCCCAAACCAAGTACTGAGTACATATGCATGCTTATACTTTTCAGAGGTCTGATATTGTTCTATGTACAATCCTTGTTTTATTGATTGCATGTAATATTCTAATTTTCTGAGATTGTGGATTTGGGATTTTCATGAGCTGTAAGCCATAATCATCACAATCATGACAAATCACGGCTTGAACTACCTTGCTTTGCATGTAATGAGTCTATCTCATATGTTAGGTTCACCTTTTAAGTTGCATTACTGAAATAAATGAACATTTGCATGATATTCTAATTTTTCGAGTTTCACCTGTATATATAAAAAGAAATAATTTTGGGTATGCCAAAAATTATATGCAAAAAATAAACTAAGGGAAGACAATCTGTGCCCCTTCAAATGTTGGTTTTTCACCTAATATTCCATTAATATTGCCCATCTGAGTGGATCTTGCATGGAGCTTCATCTGTATAACATGTGTAAATTGAGCCATGGTCTTTCTTGAAGTTTCCTCAGATTCAGGAGGGTTGGCATTAGGCCAACTTTCCTCCTGACTATACCAGCTTTCTCACATTGAGCTTTTGTTTTCCTGTTAAAAAAAAAAAAAAAAGCAGTCATTTTCTGAGGCCAAGAGAGTGACAGGATATATAAATCTCAGAATTCATCATTCTTTTATACTACTGCTTGAAAGATTTGAAGAGAAAGTTGGAGAAAATGGAATGTGATGGATTTCTAGAATTTTCAGAATGAGGTTTATGTATTAGCAAGCAGAAGTGAACAAACTGAATTTAGCTCACATTACTTTGACAGTGTCATAGTAGGTAGCAGCACACACACCTAAGGTTGTTTGATCTTGAAAAGACTACTAGGATTGGATCCATTTAGTACTTAAATAGGAAACTATCCCAAAATCTTAATGCTATGCAATAAACTCGGGTGTAAAACGCCTCCATGAATAATCAAAATGTTATCTCACATATCTTATGAAATCATGATATATTTTCTCCTCTTTTAGAATTTTCACAATACATGAAAACACACCAACATATGACAACTAGACTTATTTATGAAATCTTTTTTTCCTTCAGCTCTGATGAAGCTTTCAGCAAAGTAAATTTAAATTACCGCACAGAAAATGGGCTATCTCTTTTACATCTGTGTTGTATTTGCAATGGTAAGTATTTCAGCCAGTATCATCCTTGTTGCTATGGTAATTATTTTATTTGATTTTAATAAATCACATTAAAACTATTACCATTTGTTAATTTTCAACACTAATCTGATTTAATCATACAGTGATCAGGTGACAATAGCAAAATTGCTTCAACAAAATAGAAATACAGATGATGATGATATTTAGAAAAGTCATTTTTGGGAGCTATACGCCTTAAACTCAGATACAAATTAAAACAGGAACAAAATAACAGAGCCATGGAGAAGAAGCAACCATAGTTTTCAGCTAATGTAAAAATGGGTTGTTATCGTAATTCAGGGGTATCAAACTCAATTTCATTGAGGACCACATTAGGATTGGTTTTGACCTTGAAGGGCAGGTAGGGGCATGGCCATGGTGGATGAGGCCATAGTGGGCATGACTTGGGACCCCGCTTCCACAGGCCTGGTTTAGAAAAACTAGGGAGGTGTACATTTCTGTGATTTTGTTTTTTTAATACTTACTTGATCTATTTGATCTCCTTATAAGAGAGATACCAGATCAAGAAACTGACTCCATAGGAAGATTAGAACTACAAAATTGTTGGCATAGGCTATAGTAGCAGAATCCTGCAAGCCTGAAAGATAAAATATTTTACTCTTTCTCCCTTTTATAACCTTCTGAGACAAGGACAGCCTCCTGGGCCACTCCGGAGGCCCCGTTTTGGGTCTGGAAGGCCTCCTGGAGGACTCCAGAGGCCAAAAGCGGTTGTGGGGAGCACACCCGTCTCGTCCATGCCCCATTTTTGCTAGCAGAGGCACCGCAGGGCGGTCCTTTGCTATTCCCAGACTGGCCCTGCAGGCCAGATCTAAGCACCCTGCAGGCCAGATCCAGCCTGCAGACCTTGAGTTTGACACCCCTGCCGTAATATAATAAAGAAATAATAGGTTACAGATTTTATAATATCAGTAGGTAACATCTCATCCAATGATGTATGACAGAATGTTTTGTAAATGCTATGATCTTTTTCAACAACTTGGGTATTCTACCCTTATATGCATTCAGAATCTGCTCTGAATGACAATCCTCCATAGCTTATCAGAAGAGTCAGTTTATAAGAGCTACTGGTACAGGAGGTATAGACAATCTCTTGTATTGGAATATATCATTTTCCTAGTCAAAAGGCACAATTGAATTTATCCCAAATATATAGCTTTTTTTCCAATATGGCATAATAAGGGAAGTATCCAAGTAATTTCATTAGACTTCTAAATTTAAATACATTACTAATCTGAAGAATAGGCACTTCTATCTGCTTGTATCTGATATATTTAAGTTACTTCTGTGACCAATATTTATTTCACAGGACATAAAACACATGTTCGGACTCTTATGCTAAAAGGGCTGCGTCCCTCTAGGCTGACAAGAAATGGATTTACAGCTCTGCATTTAGCAGCTTACAAGGTAAACAGGATTACCTTAATTAACTGTATCTGATTTCAAAAGAGCTTGATTCTCAGGTTTCCTGGAGGATATATTTTTCAGTTATCATTCCATAACAAACTTTAATCAAGGGCAATTTTCATTAGTGTAATAACATAAATATGGCACCTAAGACAATAACACATTATTGATCTATCTAGCTCAGCATACTTTTTTATTTGCCAATCTGTTCTCTGAAATGTTTGTGACTCCAGCTCTCATGATCTTCAGCCAGGGTAGAAAAGTCTAGTAACAATATACTTGTTTGGAAAACAGCAAACTATACCCAACAGCTGTAGTTTTCCAGGTTTTCTTAAGAGTTCCTTTTTCAGATCTACCTGAGATGCTTGGAGCTTTCTTCTACAAAACATGTGGTCTACCACTACACTTCCCATGATGTTTTGATAAAATACTTATTTACTTTTCCAAATTTCAGGACAAAGCAGAACTTTTAACAGCTTTACTGCACAGTGGAGCTGATGTTCAACAAGTTGGTTATGGAGCACTTACCGCTCTTCATATTGCTACAATAGCTGGTCATCATGAGGTATGCCTACTTACATGTATATATTGTAGTTATAATTAGAATTAAAAACAAGATAGATGTGAAATGAGTTGTTCACAGTGATGGTCAACAACATCAAAATGATAGGTGTGACTGAGTGCTGGAAGCCCTGTCCCTTTAAAACATGTACTGTATCACATAGTGGGGATTCAATTATCCAATATCTACCATTTCGATGTTGATCTGAAAGTACCCCTTTGCATTTGAGCAGATTTCCTACTGATTAAATAGATTTACCTTTCATTTAGGGGTGGTTCTGTGCTGCTGAATATTATTGTGAATTTGTTTCAAGAAAAGTATTTAGAAATATTTTAAAAATTTCTATAACATAAATTTAGAAATGTAAATTTCTAAAACAAAAATAATTAAAAATAATTGTTGTGTTCTAAACGGAAATGCTATCTATAAATGTCTAATGTCTAAATGTTTTAATATCATTTTCTGCTAAGATACATATTACACAAAATATCTATGAGTGCCTGGAGGCTGTATAGGCTTGGATAGGAAAAAGCTGTCTCTGACTCAGTCTTACCATGATCAAGTGACCAAGGGTGTTTGAGCCAACCAGATCAGGACATGTTTGAAGTGTATAAACCACTGACTGAATGCCCCTTTTTAGCACACTCTGATTGGCCTATTAAAGAGAACACTCTGTTATGTCAACTTCTAATTGTTTTTGAAGAAGTAGAGAGCAGAAACAACAGTGTGGATGGGCCACTAATTACACATTGGACCAATTCAGATGATATGCTCACTATAGTTTATGGGTATATCATGGATGCAGTTGATTGCACATGTAGCTCCTTTCTCTGGCTTTGTCAGGCCTTCACAGCTTGCCAACTGCCATTTTTGGATTCTTGTCTCATCTGCCAACATCTCTGCTCTAACTAGAAGGCCTCTAACAGAGGGTGGAAGTTACGAGCAGATGACATCACAACCAGAAAACAAATAGAAAACCCACCAGCAATGGCCATTGGGAAACTCTGCCTGGCTGCAGGAAGGTGCCAGCTCATACAAGCACTTGCCTTCACAACAACCTATAAACTATAGTGAGCATATATTCCCAACACAGTTATCCTATTACTCTGCTACATTTATCAGTAAAACTTCGTTTTTCAGTCAGAAAATATACTGTGGAGATTGTTAATTTATCTGTGATACAAGTACAGTGTAGGTGAAATAGATAACAGAAAGATGATAGATGAGAACTTGCCGCAGGCTTCTAAAATCATAAGCAAAATGTTTCCACAAGTTCAGTTTGTAGCACAGATGGTAATATATAAATGGATTTGTAACACTCTTTCTTCCTTCTCAGCTTGATCTAAAGCCTGATCAGTCAGAAAAGATAAACATTTCTGCCAAAACAATCTATTGCTCAGCTTCACATATTGTATTTTTGTTTACAGCTGTAAACAAGTGCTGTTGTGAAAGTGCTGTGGTCTCTCTCTTATGATTACACACTGAGTTATAACCTCTGAGGGTGAATCAAAGGCTGCTGTAGTAACTAGAAAGTTATTATCATTTGGAAATGTGTTTTACATTAATTCTGAACTCTCCTGAATTCCTTCCTGGACTAATCCAGATGGGCTTTGGACCTACGTTCTCCTGGAGGACTCATGTGGCCCTCCTAATATTTTTTTCTGTGAACCAATCCGAAATCTTATAGTAATACACACTTTATAATGTCACACATATCACTTATTGTGTGTCTCTTTAATCGTTGCCTTATAAATGCTCCAATATATTCTTTTCCAGTAGAGGTAGTCCTTAATTTACAACAGTTCATTGAGTGGCTGTTCGAAGTTACAACGGCACTGAAAAAGGAGACTTGTGACCATTTTCCACACTTATGACCATTACAGCATCTGCATGCTGCAATGTAAATGCGATTTACATTTGTATGCTTGACAACGGACTGACATTTATGATGGTTGCAGTATCTTAGAGTCATGTGATCCCCTTTTGCGACCTTCTGACAAGCAAAGTCAATGGGGAAACCAGGGTCACTTAACAACTGTGAGACTAATTTAAGAACTGCAATGATTCACTTCATGAATCTGGTGAGAAAAGTCATAAAATGGGACAATACTCATTTAACAAATTTCTCCCTTAGCCACAAAATTTTGGGGCTCAGTTGTGTGCATACATTGAGCACTATCTGTATTTCATAAACATGTCGTAAACCAAATATTTTTTGTAGTAAAAAGTAAAAACATATATACCTGATAGAAACCTTTTCATGAAATCAGTAGGAAGAATGAAAACGTAGGTCATATGCAAATGAAATTTCATTGGTGAAAAGGGTTTGTTTTAAACACAGTCTAATAGTCAGTTCCTGTTATTCCCTTTAAAAGGAAGAGAGGAAAAAATGTTTATCTAAATTTTAGATTTTAAAGAGCTGTCCTTATTACTCTCATAAAAGCAAGTAATTTGTCACTATCTTTTAAGCTTATATATACACATATGTGTGTGTATCTGTATGTATGAATGCTCTTTTCCAATTGGTAGTAAATGTGACGTCCAGATACTGGGGGATTGGATAACTTTATAGTCTGCTGTAAATCATTGTTATTGATATGCAGTGTTACCTATTTCATACCTAGATAGAACTGAACTGTATAGATCAAGATCTAAATGGATGTGTAGTGTGATGAACTGTTCTACCAATTGATAATGATTAGAAATGGAAAAATTACATTTTTCATTTTCTTCTCCAGCTTTATGTTGTTATATGCAGATTAACTAATCAAACTACCCAACTTTAAGATTATTTAAGATCATTTATATTAAAGGCTTCAAATTCAAAAACCCTTGGTTCTATATTAAGATGTTATATTTTTGTTCTTAGATTATGACATATATTGCATATTACTTCATATTTTCAAGATTTAATTACATAGTAAGGAGAAACAAATTCAGGTCAGCCTGCATACATATGAGGTCACTCTATATGCTGTATCCCAAGTATCTGAAATAATCTTTCTTTGTCTGAGAAATATATCCTTTCTTCATTTGAATGTCAGCTTGACATTCAGAGGACAATCCTGTGCACATTTACTCAGAACGAAGCCTCACTCAGTTTAATGGGACTTAGATCCAGATAAATGAGTTTAGGACTACAGACCTAGTAGTTTTTCTTAAAAGATGGTTCTTTTTCTATCTTTATATATTCAGAAATACACAGACAGAAGGCACATACAATATCTAAACATAATGTATTCAGGTATGTTATATCAAGTATGAAGGCTGCAAACACATAAAATTTGGCATGTGTTCTTTCTGAATTAAGAAATGCAAGAAGCAATTTATTTGGTTGCTAGCTAGAGCCAAGGTTGACTAGGAGATCATTCATATTTAGTATTCATATATCAACAAAGATGTAATGTCACAGCATAACTTATATTTCTGTTTATATATGATATTCTTACAGTTAAGATAAAGTGCTTTCTAAACCACAGTGGCATTTTTATTATTAACAGGAAAGTTTTACTGAAACAATCCATTAATTTAAACTACTTTTTATTTCATTGTGACCATCTCTTAATCTTAAATCCTGGCCTACTGCATGTTCATTAAACTCTAGTTAATTTCTGGGATTATTTAATTTTCCTCATCTCGTGTATTCAGTGGTGTGCTACCTGGGGATAAAATCATTCACTGTGTAAGAACCTTATGCTATCATAAATTTAGTAACAGCTGCAGCTCTGGCATGTTGGCAGATCTGGATGAAATAATGAGATGAAATCCATCCAGTGCATAATTAATATGCTTAGTATTTCTACTTGTATTTTATACAAAAACTAAGCCCAACCAAATGGAACTACAGTTAACCCAGAATTAATTATTCTTTCCACATTCACATCTTATTACAAAGAGAAATCAAATCTGCATGCTGATAAATATGTTTATATGTGTTCATTAATATACTGTGGTATTGCATATTGCCATTTCCTACAACTTACACTCATATTGTCCTATTGTTTCTCTTATTCTTCTTATTCTACACTCATATTGTCCTATTGTTTCTCTTATTCTTCTTTTATTTTTCTTATATGTACCCATTTCATGTATTCACAACTATGTATACACTTATACTTATTATCTTGTAAACAATTGGCAAATCAAATAAATAAATAAAAAATAAAAATATTACATGAACGGGATGATTCAGGATGAAAATAGGGATAGTGTAGCAGAATATACAGTATGTATAGGCAGGGTGTCTCAGGAGGTATATAAGGCAGAGGTGGTATTCAGCAGGTTCTGACCAGTTCTGGAGAACTGGTAGCAGAAATTTTGAGTAGTTCAGAGAACCAGCAAATACCACCTCTGACTGGAAATTTTACAGTATCCTTCCCCTGCCACACCCACCAAGCCACACCCACAGATCCGGTAGTAAAAAAATTGAATTCCACCACTGTTATAAGGAAGCAAATAATGACATGAGTCTGATGACATCATCACACAAATGCCACAACTTATATTATTGCATCAAACATCATTTTATACACACACACACGCACACACACAATTGCAGCATTTGTGTGATTACAATATCATTTCTGTGTCATCATTTTGATATTACCAAGGTTCATTACAGATGCTGCTGTGAGCAAATAGTTCTCAGCCATGTATTACAAATGCTGCTGTGAGCAAATAGTTTCAGCCATGTAATGTCTGTTGGCCTAGAAGTAGGACATGAGACCCTTCTGCTTTGTTAAAAAAAAATAAAACTAAAATTGAAATTTGCATCACATTGCCATCCACCAATTTGATTCCAACTCAATTTAGTTTGATCACAACAATATCAAAAAGCATTTTGTATAGAACTGCATAACATATTTGATACCCTATGATAAAGGAAGGTGACGACAATGTGGAGGAGTAGTTATGTGAAGCCAGAGCATCATCAGCACTTTGACAAAAAAAAAAGCACCCCCAAACCAGTTTGGTCTAGTGGTTAAGGTACCAGACTCGAAACTGGAAGACTGTGAGTTCTAGTGCTACCTTAGCAGTGGTGGTATTCTATCAGTTTGGCTGAACCAGTAACTCTAAGGATCATCTGTGTGCGAACTGGTTCGCTCCAATGATCAGCTGCTGGGCCCTCCTGCCTGCCCCAGCTCTATACTGACCTTTATTTCCTGGTTTTGAAGCTCAGCTGCTTTGCGTGGCACAGCAGATTGCTGCGTGTCAGCTGTTGAAGACATAGGGAGAGTTCAGGATTGCAGGAGAAAGTTAGTAGGAAACCCTCTGTGCACGCGCAAAGCACGCCCACCAAGCCATGCCTACAGAACTGGCTGGTAAAAAAAATTGAAACCCACCACCTTAGGCATGAAAGCCAGCGGGTGACCAAGCCAGTCATTGTTTCTCAGCAAACCCACTTCTCAGAATTGTGGGGAAAATAGGAAAAGAAAGGAGTAGTAGGTATGTTCCCAGCTTTGAGTTATTTATAAGAATAATTCTAAACACCATAATATACCGTAATGATACAGTTCTTTTCACAGCATCAAATTATTACTGCTGGAAAGGCATATGGAGAATTTACGGTGAATATTACAATGTGTATACAAATACATAAAGAGTGTGTAAACATTATGGTGACCTCCCTGGAATAATGTCTGGTTTTAGTGTTGTTTTTTTGGTCACTTTCATGGTGCTACAATCTCCGCCTAACAGGCAACTATCAAAGTTATCCCAATCTGCCAAATGAATGTTGACTATTACATAAAAACATTGTTGCTATTACTTACTAATTCAGGGGTGTCAAACTCGATTTAATTGAGGGCTGCAACAGGGTTGGGTTTGACCTTGGGGTGATGCGTTGGGTATGGCCAGGGTAGGCATGGCTAGCTCAACATCATGCTTGTCGGGGGCACCTTTGGTGGCCTGAGTGTTCTGCCAGCAAAAATGGGCTCCCAAGCTCAATTTCTGGCTGCGACAACCTCCTGCGACCCTCTGCCAGTAAAAACAGAGCTCAGGAGAGCCGCACACAGCCACAGGCCAGCTGCTCGCTGTTTCCAGGGTGGGCCATGGGCCAGATCTAAGCATCCCACGGGCCTTGAGTTTGACACCCCTGTACTAGATGGATTAAATAAATAAATAATAATAATTCAGGAAAAAAAGTATTAATAAAGCAAAGCAAAACCCAGCATACACTTTAAAAAGGTAAAAATTATATCCAAGGGAATCAGAAAACATCATCAAATGTCATTAAAATTTCAACACAACAATATAAACTTTGCTGCCTGCCTAAACCATAAGAGATACTATGCTGTAGTTCGGTCCTATAATTCCTTAGAACAGGCAGTCCTTGACTTACGAACACTACTGGGGCCAGAATTTATGTTGCTAAGCAAGGCAGTAGTTAAACGAGTCATACCTGATATTATAACTTTTTTTTGCCATGGTTGTTAAGTGAATCACTGCAGTGGTTGACTGAATCACATGGTCATTAATCACATGGGTTCCCCCACTGATTTTGCTTGGTAGCTGGGAAGTTGCACATGGTGATTACATAATCTTGGGAGGCTGCAACCTTTGTAAATGCATGCTGATTGCCAAGCACCCATATGACCAAGGGGATACTGTGATGTTTGTAAGTGCAAGGACAAGTCATAAGTCACTTTGTTTAGCAATGTTGTAAATTTGAACAGCTGTTAGATGAATGATTATCAATCCAGAACTACCTATATGAGTGCTGTTGAAAAGCTCTGATGTAGGTGTTCCAAAACTGGTGTTATATGGATGATCTAGATTCAGATAAGCTCCATTGTCTGTAATTTTCAAAACTACACTTGAAGTAGCTCAATTCGAGGACATTGCAGGAAAATCTGATGACCTGTTTTAGTTCCAAGTACACCCACCTGCTCTTATGCAGAAAAATTGGCCACCAAACAGCCTATTCCCATAAATTACTACTGTAAATATTACTGCTTTCTTATTATTTATTTATTTATTTATTTATTTATTTATTTATTTATTTATATTGCCGCCTATTCTTCCATGGCAACTCGAGGCGGCTTACTCAATGTAAAATCATATTTAAAACAAAAAATAAAAATAAAAAACAATAAAAACTAACAAAAAGAATCAAATAAATTAATAAAGTACAATAGAACAAAATCTGAAGAAAAAAAAATCACCCCTCAACTTCCACCCACCCCATCCCGAAGAAAGCAGATCACACTAGCCATTTGATGGGCTCTATCCCGCTCTGGATTCCCCAGACCCACTGGCAGAACCAGGTCTTCAGTGCCTTCTGGAAGAGAGCTAGAGTGAGGAACATTCTAATCTCTGGGGAAATGATATTCCAGGGAGAAGGAGCCACCACGGAGAAGGCCCTTCTTCTGGGTCCTACCAGGTGTATCTCCCTCAGGGATGGGACCCACAACATTCCCTGCCTCCCTGCTCTAATGGGTCAGAGACTTATTACCAGAGACACTTTATTTGGGTTAAGAATTTCTTCTTCAGTCCCAAACAAGAAAGGACTAGAACTTTAACATTAAAAAAAAAAATAGTTTAGCTTCATAAAACTTTCTTCTAAGTACCTGCTGCAATTTGGAATGAAATTAGTGTGAAGAACATGTGAGAATGAGGGTGAGTATCTTGCCACTCGAGAAAGTTCATATTCATTCTACTATGAATGCATTCAGTGCAGGAACAGCAATTGTTTTCCAATTTACCTCCAAGCATTTAGTTCTATTTCAGGATATATTCCAATATAGCAATTGCCACTTAATGTAGACTGGATTTTGCCTAACAATATAGAAATGCTTGACCAACTATGTCTAATTCTGAAAACAGAGTGAACTGTACTCTTTTAGCAGCAACATCATGTGGTAAATAATGAGCTGCCAACTGGAATTACAAGAAGAACAATAAGCATTATGAACCTTATATAAAAAATCTACACCTGTCAGACTGTTATAAGAATTAACTGAGCCAAATGATTTTTCCCCCCTATTTCTAATTTGAGCTTTCGCTGCATACAAAGTAATTGAAAAGCTGGAGAAAAGGACTCCACAGTTTTGAACAGGAACGTACAGTAAAACAATGCTCTAGAAAAAAAAAGGAAAACAACATCAGGAAATGTTGGTAGAGCTAACAGGCTAAGTTTTAATTTTTTTAAATAAGTATGTGCTTAATTATATATATAATTTTTATTGCATTCTGTAAAATTTTGCTGACAAAATAAAAACTGGGGAAAGGAGAAGGAAGTGATGAATGAGGTTTCTGTGGTTCTAGAACAGGAGTGTCAAACTCATGGGCCACGGGGTGGATGAGTCATGCGCTGGCCACACCCATGCCCAGGGGAAAAAGTCATGATACGTGACATGACAACGCCGTGATGACACAAGTTTGACATCCATGTTCTAAAGTAACAGGCCATTAATTAATTTGTTTATAGGCATCTAATAAAAAGAATGTAAAGCCCTAATGGTAGAATGTGAAGAAATATTGTAGATCAATATCCAGGTCTCCTGTTTATGCCGAATTATATGACTATGATGATTGAAGGTGTACATCCATACACATCTTGAATCCAAGTTGATTATTATGGCTCTAACTCTTTAAAATAATGAATTAAAAATTAGTGTGATGCAAACTGAAGTCTAGCCTGTTTTCTTCAAATGTCCTTGGACAAAATAGTTAACTTGAAATGTGGAAAGTCCTAGCTTATTCTTAGACAACAAGATATTTGGGATAGTGCCAAATTGCATAAGCTTGGTTTCACTAGCAGAAACTGCTCTGGTATTAGCAATATACCAGCATAAACATGTATTAGGGAGTTTGGTGCTGCCAGATATATCTTTTAGAAATAAAATCCAGGTGTGAACACTGTCTTCTTTTATTTGAATCCAACCCATCATGAATTTTATTTATTTATGCCCCATTTTTATTATTTGTATAAATAACTCAAGGCAGAAAACATACCTAATATTCCTTTTACATCCTATTTTCTCCACAACAACAATTCTGTGAAGTGGGCTGGGTTGACAGAATGACTGGCCCAAAGTCACCCAGCTGGCTTTCATGCCTAAGGTTAGGATTAGAACTCAGAGTCTCCTAGTTTCTAGCCTGGTACTTTTCACTAAATCAAACTCGTCTCAATGCAACTTCACTGATGCCCAGTTTGCTTGCTGCACTTTACTCTAGACAAACTCCTGCAATTTATTGGTTGCACACAGGCAAGAAAAAAACCCTGCTTTAGGTATTTCTCAGTAGCTTGGTGCTTCTAACTATTGTTTGTTTGTTTGTTTGTTTGTTTGTTTTTGTGTGTGTGTGTGTGTGTGTGTGTGCAGAGTATGTATTCCATTTATTTAGCCACCCATCTTCATGACTCTGTGCAACTTCCAATGAAAATGTGGGAAGAAATATCCATCTAGTTCAGTTCCAAGCTGGGAGAAAGACACTGGAAACATGGAGGCTGATTGGAAAAATGGTTTATTGATGAAGTAGAACCACAGGGATTTGTGGTTCTGGGCAGCTGACAAAATGGAGTTGAGAGTGTGTGGCTTTTATATCTTCTTTTGGGCTTTGTATTTGGGCTTCCTGTTTCCGTGCAAGAACATGTCCTTTAGTATTCTATTGGCTGTTGACAGATTCCTATGTGGTCATGGAGGGGTTATGTAGGAGTCATAGCTGGCTCTAGGCAAAAGAGGAAATGCAAATCCTAGGTGCTTGCCTGAGCTAATTTGGTTGAAGTTTGGACTGCTCTGGGGTGATGCAATGAAGGGGCTTGTGTTCTGAAATGGTGTTAGGCAATTCCTATTGTGGTTTAATGGCTTTGTCCTGGTTTGGATCTTGAGCGACGGGCTAATCCTACATTCTGCCTTTGTTCAGACATTGTTGCAGGGAGTTTCAAAATATCCTGTCTTGAATAGATTACCAAATCTACATTTCTAAAAGGTGCCTCCTCAGTTTCTGCTTGTGGGCAGGGAGATTGGGGCTGCTTCCTGCCTCTTAAAAAAGCATGTTTCTCCATTTCTCATTTAGGGAAATATGATATTCTGCCCTTTTTTAATATTCCTCAAAATATTTCATTCTTCTAGGAGTGGGCGGGGCTTCCCACAGAAACATAAATAGTACCAAAACAAAAACAAATAATAAAGCAAACCTATAAACAATACAAATGTTTAAAACACTTAAAAACCACAGTATGGTTGTCTGACATTCAATGTTTCTCCAATTCAAACTTAGCAGAATCTTGCTTGCTTGCACATTTGCTTTTTTGCTTTGTCTGAATTACCTGAGCTTCTGTTCTTGCTTTTTTCTCCCCCTTTAGTAAGTCCACTGGTATCCCTTACATTTTTCTACGTACATATGATCTGGAGTATCTCTCAAGTGACTGGAAAAACACAATACAATAGAGCACTGGTAGATTTATTAAAGAAAAAAAAGCTGAGTGAAACAAAGGAAATCTTAAAGGAAGAAAAAATAATAACTTCACAACATACTTAGAGCTTAATAACAACGTTCAAGCTTTTAGAAATAATATAGTCATTCATTCACAATGACTGTGTGTTGAGGTAATTCCCCTTTAGGAGAATGAGCACATACAGGGAGACGTATAGAGAGTAATGTTTGAATAATACACACACAGTACACAGATACACTGTACAGTAAATGTAGGTTTTTACTTTCAGAAAGGTTTAAGCAAAGTTCAAAATAGGCAGTCCAAAGTCATTCATAGGTAAATCAGTCAGTTTTTCAATCCAGGGATAATCCAATAACAAATTCCAGTGTCAAAAACAGTTCAGTAACAAACTTACATCAAATCCAGAAATAGCAGTCAATTAGGAAAAATGGAGGAATGGCAATACTTTCCAACAGAAGGAAACAGAGATACACTCACACTCTCTTCTGAGACTCAGACTAATACAAACCAGATTTCTGGCTCCATCTTATGGCCGTTTGAGAAACCACACCTAATTACAGTTTTGCATTTTCTTAAAGATACAGTTTTAAAATGTTTATCCTGGTTTATATATTTCTAACCCAAATACCTGTTAGGTGACTTATATTCCTAACACTGTGTATGTGAATGGAGGACATAGTGGATAATTATTATCTCTGTGACATTGGTAAATTTCTTGTTTAATCATTTGTATTTTATTCTTTTTTATCCCTATTCCTCCCCTATTTCCTTTTTTTAATAAATTGCCTAATAAAAATATACAAAAAAGAAGCAAGAGAAATTATCTAAAAGGCCACAGTAATGATCTTTGGTAATAGGTCTGAGTTACAATCCTGGACTTTCAATTAGTATATATTTTGTGTATCTTAAAGTCCTAACTACTTCTTAGAATGCGTGAAAGTTCAAATTGATTTTGCAAGACTGTTCAATTGATTTTGCAAGACGGATAATTCAGAGGATGTTAGTAGCCAGTTTGAATTTTTTTTTCTGTATTCAAAGGATTGGTCTGTTACTGGGGGTTATGTATAGCAGCCACCAATTATTGCCAAAAAGAAAAACAAAATTCCAAAAGTCTTACTTCCATATATATTTTGCAATAATGTTCAATTCAGCTAAAAATAGACCATACTGAAGAAAGTTAGCACTCACCCTTCTCCTAGAAGAATGAAATATTTTAGTAAATATTAAAAAGGCAGAATATGGTATTTCCTTGGATGAGAAAAGGAGAAACATGTTCCTGCAGCTCCCTGCCCCCACTCTTCAGCTCCAGGTTGATGATATTAAGACATGGCCCTCAGGACTTGATAGGATTAACCCTCTACCCATCTCACTACGTGACACCTGGGAAGATTACATCACCCAGCAAGATTCAGCCAAGCCTGGGACTCAAGACAACCTACAAAGTTACCCCTGCATGGACCCATGGTAGTCTGACAAATAATCAGGATACATTTCTTGCCACAGGAACAGGAAGCAAGTTCAAAGCCCAAGAGAGGATATGAAAATATTTCTCTCTCTCTCTCTCTCTCTCTCTCTCTCTCTCTCTCTCTCTCCCTCTCTCTCTCTCCCTCCCTCCCTCCCTCCCTCCCTCCCCCCCTCCCTCCCTCCCTCTCCTATGTGATCAATTTTGCCCAGAACCTCAAACCATGTGGTCCTGTCCAACATTAAACCATCCTTCCAAGCAGTATTCATGTTTCCAGTGTTTTTCTTCCCACTTGGAACTGAACCCAGATGGACATTTCTTCCAACGATACCTTTAAATTGCCTTCCCTTGGTCTTTCTCTCTGAATATTTACTTTGCATAGCTTATGAGAAAGTTGTAGGAGCACTGAATTGAGGTTACCTATCACTAACAAGAAGCAGCCGTGCAGACAAAATTAGAAAAAAAGTTATCCTTTCCAGAGGAAAATCTGATGGTTTTTTTTGTTCCTGCTTCCAAAATGCAGTAGAGGAAAAGCTTCATTTGATATCTTCCTATGGACACGTATTATGGGGTCACATAGGAATATTCTACACAAGAGAATATCTGACCTTGTGAATTAGGACTGATAGAAAATATTGTGCATGTTTTATCATCCTGTACCTCTACAGAGAGTGTGGCATCAAATACATCACACCTCTTTTGCTGCAATTTCCACAGCATTCAGAGAAATTTTACACTTTGTTACTTCTTTCAAACAAAAAGAATTATGTCACACAAACTGTGGCAAAATTTGGCATGACTACATGTAGAGTCCAAGGGAGACAACATTGAGATTAGTTTTCACATCAACTGGTGACTGACAGTTGAGCATAATTTAATTCCTACCTTGTTTGTATTGTGTGGCCTGTAATTCTGTTGTACTAAAGAGTGCAAGGTGTAGAATATTTTTTGTTCTTGAAGTTTTACTAAGAAACCCCAGTAACTATGCCATAAAATGTATTAAGAGATTATCAGTTTATAGTGCAGTATTTTAAATACCATTCTAATATTTTTAGTGTTTTGGCATTTCAGTAAGTATATTTTAATAGCAGCTCACTACAGCTATTATTTTTTTGGTAATGTACTGTATGTACTCACTTTATTTTTAGCCTATTTATTTGCATTTTTATGCAAATAAAAATATTTTTATTTCTCTCTTTTTGTCCCAGTCTCTATTTGTATCTTATGATTTTAATAGGGGGTGCAGAGATGATGGTCAATTACTGTAATAAAGGATTGGATTGGAAATTTCTTCATATCATGGTGATGGCCTTGAAGATATTTCTCAATGAAAGTGTCCCATACTTGCAGAAATAGCCAGTTCATTTTCTGTGGTTTTTTTTTAAGATAAAAGTGTACAAATTATTCATAAAAAGTAAACCTCTGGAGAACTGTTAAAGAACCCTAAACAGTTTCTTCAAAACTTTACAAATGCCCTTATTATAAGGTCTATCACAATTTATTTAATATATAGAAATTATATTTAGATTAACCTCTATAGATATGTAAGGGATATGAGGACCTTATTACTTTTGTTAGAATGATTCATACCTGAAACAAGACTGAAATGAGGGTTATTGGATTGGGATTGCAAAAATATGGATAACTCTAGATGGGAGCAAAGAATTAGAATATAAATATATAATCACTTTTTTAAAAATGATCTTTTTAATTACAAAAAGATGGTAGCAACACACTGACTTCTTTCTTAGAAAAAAACCTAATATCTATATTTATGGCTAACTGAAAACTCCTTATAGGCTTTTTTGCCTGAAATGAAAAAAATGCACTTATGATTTGTGGTTTTGAAGTTTACAAAAATGGATAATGCAAAAGAGTGAGCGTTTTTGTAATCAGAACAAGAGATAATTTTGTATTTGTATTTATATTTGTGGCAAAGGAAATTGGAAACTGATTTTTTTATTCTTTATTTCTGCTCATTTTTTTCTATCTATTTACTGGTTTTATTCTTTACTAGTTTGCTTTACTTTTTATGTTACTTGTAATACTTTTTAATAAAATTAATTTTAAACATTGTAGAAATCAATTTGATCTATTCAACCATGTATATTAGAACATTGCCCATCATCTTCACACACATAAGGTCTAACTAGCCTCCTCTGGAAGTTAGATAACTCCTGAAGGAATTCACAAGATGAGCAACCAATTGTATTAAATAAAATGCCAACTAGTGGCTTTGATTTACAGATTTATATCACTTTAAATTCAGATTGATATTTGCATCTTGCCATCAAATCTACTCCAAAAGCTATAGCCCATTTCCATAATATCACTTTTCTTAAACTATAATTAGTGGATGTATATGAGTTTTGCTAATAATTTTTAATATGGGATAACAAGGCAAATTTATTAGTAATTTTCAGATTCTAAAAAGATTTGACAATATACAAATTTCAGCTTTAATTTTTAATTGCAAAATGAGGACTTGCAGGGGGAAAGTGACCCAATTAAACCTCATGTTTCATTAAAAATATAACAAGTTGAAATCTAATATATCTTTTTGCTTCTAGGCTTTTTCATAAAAGCAATTAAATTGCAGTATGTTCTTAACATGGTATAGAAAGGAAAAAATCATTTTACAATTTTGCCCTTCTGGCCTTCCTTTCTTTCAGTTGTCCACAGAAGAAGTATAATCTTCAGGTATAGATCCTGCAATTTAAAACACACACACACACACACACACACAGAGAGAGAGAGAGAGAGAGAGAGAGAGTTATCAACATTTACCTTCTGTTCAACCAACTGCTATGAATATTCTAATCCTGATGATTATGTAGAATAAGTAGCTATAATGTCTCTGGTTTGAAATTCACTTTTGCTGAGAACTAAGTGGATTGGGGAAATTATTCTCAGTACAGGATAACAATTGTTATTATTTATTAGATTTCAATCATCCCTTTATTACTTATAAGTAACTCAAGGTGGCAAGCCCAATAAGTAACTCAAGGTGGCAAACAGATATAATACTCTCCCTCCTCCTATTTTCCCCTCAGCAACAACCCTGCAAGATGGGTTTGGCTGAGAGACAGTGACTGGCCCAAAGTTAGTGTGATGACCTGGGACTGGTCATGAAAGCAACACAGCCGGAGAGAAGGTTTAACTCCCTTTTATTGTTCCAACTCCACCCCGCCCCCCAAAGTTCCCACAGTTTATTGTAAGTCTAAGAGCAACAGTCCAAACCCACACATGCACCTCCGCTAGTTCCTGGCAGCTGTGAGTCCAGAGAAGCAGCCAGTTCTGAGAGCAAACACAATTCAGGAAGCTTGGTTCAAGGGAGTCCTTGTCATATGGAGGGGTTGCTGGCCCTGCAGCACAACCCAAAGCAGAGCTGTGTTGCTGAGTACTTGCCCAAGACCAGACCAGGCAAATCAAGGCAAAGCAAACCCAGGCAAAGCAAAGCTAAGCACAAGGTGGCAAGATGTTGACAACTGCAAGTTGTCTGGAAAAGGCAACGCTTGTTCCCGACAAGTTTCCCTCCCCATACGTCTCTTTAAATCTTATTGCCCAGGTGAGCCTTGTGATGAGGGGCGGGGTGCTTTCCCCCTGAGCAGTTGGTTCACCTGCACTTTCCGCCTCCTCTCCTCCCTCCGCACTCAAGGATCAGGAGGGAGAAGCAATTACTAGTCCCCGGAAGTCCATCGCTCCTCTGCTCCGCTACCTACTCTTTCCATCTCCTCACTCGGTCAACCTGTGCCCTCTCTCCATCTCTGCCTCATCCTGATCCCCCGGTCACTTCTTCTTTGTCTGCCCCGGCTTCATCTTTCTCTCCTCCTCCTTGAAACCCAGGTTCTGACAGGGCCATGACAGTTACACAGCTGGCTTTCATGACTAATGTAGGATTAGAACTCACAGTCTCCTGGTTTTTAGGCAAGCACCTTAAAGACTAAGCAAAACTGGCTCAATCACAGTGAGTTACAACTTGTAGTAAAAAAAAAAAAAAAAACCAGCTCTAAGAATCTGACCCAGAATGGTCAATTTGCACAGATAATGCTAGACTTAAGAACCAATCTGACAGCATAAGATAGCCTTTTGTTTTTAACATTGTCCTGAACAGAATCATTTATTTGCAGCTTGACTAAGGTGGAATCTAAAAGCTTATGAAGAAATAGAAGAATCTAGAGAAAAGAAGGGCAATATATCAGTCTCAAATTGGAGCTGAGACTGGCAGATTACCTCATGCCATATCACCTATATTTCTGAAAACAAAAATCAATGAAGACACTTATTTCTATTAGACAACAGAACTTAAAAGCCTGCACAAAATTACACAACATAATTCTTTTTGTAGTTGCACTGAAAATAATCTCTTTGCACAAGCTTTCTTTTAATTCAAGGAAATAAAATAGATGCCACTCATCATTCGCTAATAGGGAACCTATTTAAAGCCGATTGCTAAAAATCCATAGCATAACATGTCTGGTTTTGCTGATGTATGAAATAGGTCTGCTTATTACTTGCATCCAAATTGCCCAATTTTGTAATAAGATTCCCTGTCCTAAAGCTTTGGAGAACCTTCATGTGTACTGAAGGTCTTGGGATGGACACCTCCAATGTGAGCTGTGGGATTTTCCATAGCATATATCCCAGCTGAGAGACTCTTTAGTCCTTGTACAAATTTATATTAACTGATATATAGGATATATAAGGTATCTAGAAGACATCATATATTATAAAATGTGAACATTTTCTGGTTTTCTATTCTCCCCTTCAAAAAAAACAAAAACCCTACAGTCACTTTTCTTAAGTTTTACTTTTTATTTTACTTTTTATGGATGTAATTGAGTAATTACAAATTATTCTAATAGCAAGCTAGGGTAGCAATTGCTATAGAATCAGGCCTAGCAAAGAAGAGGAAGGTATTAGTATGATCAAGCAAAAAGTACAGCTCTCAAAGAAAGAGGAAACACAACAACAACATATAGTAAGAACAACCTAACAGAGATTGAGCAAGTTTAATAGCCACTCACTATAGTTATGGTAACGGTAAAAAAGAGAAACAGAAAGATTCCTGACTTTCATCCTTTTGTTAAAGAAAGCTGCAAAGTTGACAAAGAGCAACCTTTAACAGCTTGGGGTCCAAATTTCAAGCAAAATTAGCTGACATGGAAAGAAAAAGAGACTAGCTTGAACATTTTTTTCACTGTTCTGATGATAACACAGTGTTTCATAAACCAGTGATACTAACATTACCATAAGGACATGCGCAACCAAGTGGAAAAGTGACAAAACTGATGGTTTGGGAGGGGAGGTTTGCTTGTTTCTTTGTCCTTTTTTCACAGAATCTTAGAATGTAAGTATTGAAGGAGACCTTGGAAAGTACAGGTGAAACTCGAAAAATTAGAATATCGTGCAAAAGTTCATTTATTTCAGTAATGCAACTTAAAAGGTGAACCTAATATATGAGATAGACTCATTACATGTAAAGCAAGGTAGTTCAAGCCGTGATTTGTCATAATTGTGATGATTATGGCTTACAGCTCATGAAAAGTCCAAATCCACAATCTCAGAAAATTAGAGTATTGTGAAAAGGGTCAATATTCTAGGCTCAAAGTGTTCCACTCTAATCAGCTAATAAAATCATAATACCTGCAAAGAGTTCCTGAGCCTTTAAATGGGAAAGACTGCTGACCTGACAGTTGTGCAGAAAACCATCATTGACACCCTCCATAAGGAGGGAAAGCCTCAAAAGGTAATTGCAAAAGAAGTTGGATGTTCCCAAAGTGCTGTATCAAAGCACATTAATAGAAAGTTACGTGGAAGGGAAAAGTGTGGAAGAAAAAGGTGCACAAGCAGCAGGGATGACCGCAGCCTGGAGAGGATTGTCAGGAAAAGGCCATTCAAAAGTGTTGGAGACTTTCACAAGGAGTGGACTGAGGCTGGAGTCAGTGCATCAAGAGCCACCACACACAGACGGATCCTGGACATGGGCTTCAAATTCAAGCCGCTCCTGAATAACAAACAACATCAGAAGTGTCTTACCTGGGCTAAAGAAAAACAGAACTGGTCTGTTGCTCAGTGGTCCAAAGTCCTCTTTTCTGATGAGAGCAACTTTTGCATCTCATTTGGAAACCAAGCACCCAGAGTCTGGAGGAAGAATGGAGAGGCACACACTGCAAGATGCTTGAAGTCCAGTGTGAAGTTTCCACAGTCTGTGTTGATTTGGGGAGCCGTGTCATCTGCTGGTGTTGGTCCACTGTGCTTCATTAAGTCCAGGGTCAACACAGCCATCTACCAGGAGATTTTGGAGCACTTCATACTTCCTTCCACAGATGAGCTTTATGGGGATGCTGACTTCATTTTCCAGCAGGACTTGGCACCTGCCCACACTGCCAAAAGCACCAAAACCTGGTTCAATGACCATGGGATTACTGTGCTTGATTGGCCAGCAAATTCGCCTGACCTGAACCCCATAGAGAATCTATGGGGCATTGCCAAGAGAAAGATGAGAGACATGAGACCGAACAATGCAGACGAGCTGAAGGCCACTATTGAAGCATCCTGGTCTTCCATAACACCTCAACAGTGCCACAGGCTGATAGCTTCCATGCCATGCTGCATTGAGGCAGTAATTGCTGCAAAAGGGGCCCAAACCAAGTACTGAGTACATATGCATGCTTATACTTTTCAGAGGTCCAATGTTGTTCTATGTACAATCCTTGTTTTATTGATTGCATGTAATATTCTAATTTTCTGAGATTGTGGATTTAGGGTTTTTATGAGCTGTAAGCCATAATCATCACAATTATGACAAATCATGGCTTGAACTAACTTGCTTTGCATGTAATGAGTCTATCTCATATATTAGTTTCACCTTTCAAGTTGCATTACTGACATAAATGAACTTTTGCACAATATTCTAATTTTTCGAGTTTCACCTGTATCTGGTTCACTCCAACCCAGTACAGGAAATCATTTCTACAATATCTCTGACAGATGGCAATCATGCTTCTTTTAAACACCCTCCAATCCACCTCTAGAGGCGGTCTGTTCCATCATTTAATGCAGGTCTTAGAAAAATGTTCCTGATGTCCAGGCAAACTCTACTTTCTCAAGGCTAGCTAAGGAATTCTGCGGGTTGAAATCCACATTTCTTAAAATTGAGAAGATTGAGAAACATTGTTCTAGCCTGGTGAATTTTTCCCATAATATGCTGCTTAGCAATTCTATAAGCTTGTTGAAATTATCTCCCCTAAAAGTCTGTTTGTCTGAGAGAGAGAAAGAAAGAAAGAAAGAGAGAGAGAGAGAGAGAGAGAGAGAGAGAGAGAGAGAGAGAGAGAGAGAGAGAGAGAGAGAGGTACCCATGCTCTAATTATTTTTTCTCCAATACCATGGATCCTAAGATGATATAGCCTTCCTCTCAAAATTTCTCAGTGGTTATATATTGTCAGAGATCAGATCTAGGATTGTCAATCTCTTTCTGTCTTCTTCGGTTTTCTGGAATATGAAAAAGACAGGAAGATCACTGAAAAATATTTGGAACCTCTCAGACTTAGTCAAGTTACTCTTCTAATGGATGTCTGCAAAGTTAAAATATCTCATTATGAACATGTCTCTTTCCTGAAAATGTTATAATCAGATCCAGGAGGTCATTATCCAAATTGTCTGGCTGCCTTGGCAGTCTATAAACACACCACAACATAATATCATTTTTATCTTCCCTTTTTGCATATTTTCCAAATACTTTCAATTGGATTCTGATGTTCCTTTTAGTTTAGAAAATTAGAGCATTGTTTAACATCAGATGCCCAACTGAACTGGAGTTAAATTGAATGCCCTGGCTGGTATAACTGGAACACCAGCATGAAAACAAGATACAGTGATAGCATTATACACAAATTACCATTGTGAATGAACCCATAGTTCAGCAATGCGCTAACAAGCAAAATTAAAAAGTCTATTATACGTAATAAACTGTTGATGTATATGACAGAAATGTTATGGAAATCAAGAGAGCTGAAAGATACATTAGATATATAGTGATATTTTCTCCATTAAGCAAATTGTAATTAGACATTCTGAGAATTAATTATATTAGCAAACTCATTCAGATGCCAGCATAAATTGGGAAAACATTATATTTTGGAATATTTAAAATGTTACATATTTTAATACTGAATATACCCATTATCTAATTGTATTTATTAACAGCACTTGTAACCATGTGTATTTATAACACTATATCTGGGACTTGGTATACTTAAGAAAAATATATACAATAGTTTATTAGAATTCCAAAAGTATGATCTTTTGAAATATCTTGTATCTGCTAGCTGGCCAGTTACAAAGCAGCTTAGAGTTCGAAAAAAAAAGCCAGCTGTGAATAAATTGTACCTTGAGGACATGACTGATTGTATTAGGGTATATTAAATTGGAAACAATTGGGGCAGTATTCAAAATTCATCATATTTGGTTTGGATGGCTTAATTAAAAGAAAATGATGATAATATTAAGGAAAAAATGTCATATTTTTCAAAGTTGCAACAGAGAGACATATAGAAGCAGGGATGGGATTCTACCGGTTCTTTCCGGTTCTATAGAACCTCTTGTTAACTTTGTAAGCAGTTTGGAGAACCGGTAGTTAGAAGCAATCTCCTTTTGTTTTTTTCCACCCTTATTACATTCTTGCCAGTACGCCTAAACATCCTGTCTCCTGAGCTTTTGAGGCTTGACTTTCTTAAAGGGGAAGGTTTGTTTTAAGGTTTTTACACTGCTGTTAGGAGGAAATACTTCCCTGGACAATCAGCACTTTGAAGAAATAATTGAATAATGAAGCAAAGCTTTTAGTGATAGGGAACCAAGATGAGTGACATTCAGCAAGGCTTCTTGGCTAGCTAGAAAGATTGACATTCAAACGTGAGTTTACATACCCTTTCTGAGTTTTGGTCTAAGACTGCTTTTTGGTGAAGGTTAATTCTGTGCTTGGTGATGTTTAATCCTGTGTTTATTGATGGGATAATTTTCCCTATTCAGCTTCAACAAAGAACAGCTACTGTTGTGATTTAATTATTTGTATTGTGTTTGAATTTTTTCTTGCCTCATGGTTTCTTTTTCTATCTGGGGAGGGTGTATTCCTTCACTGCTTTAGTAATATCTGGAACTGTCCTTTTGGGATATACTTCCAAGAGGCAGGATGCAAGCTTGGCACTGATTTTCTTTACTGCCTTTCTGGGGGGCATCTAGATGATTTCCTTAGGACAGTGGTCCCCAACCTTTTTTGTACCATGGAGCGGTACAATCCACGGACCGATCCACGGACCGGTACCGGCATCAGCACGCACGACCAAGGCAAGGCAAGCCGAGCGACCGGCCAGCCAGCTGGCCATCCCCCGCTTCCCCCCGCCACCTTGAACTCCTCCTTTGTACCTTCTCGCGGTCGATGGGCTTTTCGGGCTCTTTCTTAATCTCCTCCTGAGTAACGCGAGACTCCACTGCCATCGGGATGGCTCTTCGTTCGAAGCCGCCCCCCCCCCTTCGATGAAACTAAGGCGCGAGGATTCCTTCAGCACCCAAACGCCGCTTTCCAACCGACGACCGACAAGCTCACCCGGAAGCACTTTCTCAAGCGCCGTCAAAACAAGATGGCGGCGCCCAAGCAAAATAGGTGGCCCGGTACAAAATGATCCACAGACCGGTACTGGTCCGGGGCCCAGTGGTTGGGGACCACTGCCTTAGGATATCTTGTGAGGTGAGTGATACCAGCTGGTATTTTTAAGTGGTGCAAATGGATCTAAGGATTGCTTTTCCTGAGTGTGCTTTTTCTGGAGAGCTTAAATGACCTCTCTGCTAAAGGGTTTCACTTTATGAGCAAGAGTTGGCTGCTTGATAGTTATCACTGCATTTTAACTATTTTCATTCCTCAAGGTGCTCTGGCACCCTGCCTAATTTGTAACTCCAGCTTGCAGGTATTTTTAATCTAATGATTGGTATTTAGGACAGCTTTTTGCAAGCAAAGAAGCTTTTTGTATTTTTGTACAGGTAATCCTTGACTTACAACAGTTCATTTAGTGACCATGCAAAGTTACAATGGCACTGAAAAAAGTGACTTATGACCATTTTTCACACTTATGACCATTGCAGCATCCCCACTGTCATGAGAGGCCAGGTGAGGAGAAGCGCCCCTTGACATGAGTGATGTCAAGTTGGCCACGCCTACCCAGTCACATGACCACCAAGCCACACTCACCAACTAAGCCATGCCCACAGAACCGGTTGTTTAAAAAACTGAATCCCACTCCTGTATAAACGTTTTAGAACCAATGGGCCTTAATTGTTATCTTTCTCTTTTTAATTTTGCTTCCAAAAGGGCAATAATAATTGATCAGATTGCGTTAGAAATCTTTCTGTTACCCTTGTCCAAGAAAGAAAAAATATAGTTTATCTTATGTATTACCATTTGTGGCGAAGACTCTCTAACCCTTAAATAAATCTTAACTGATGATCTCTGGACTATGGAACTGGACTTAATTTGGCTCAAAGACTTTTGATATCATTTTCTGTGGAGTCATTTAACAAAGCAGGAATGAGAAAGGGGCAAAGGTTATATTGCTAATTAAATAAATTGGTCAGGTGAAGAGAAACTGAAATATAGCTAGTTTCTGACTAGTTTCTAATTAATGTGATAGTCCTATTATGTATGACCTTTTCTTTTCAGAGCCATTACTTTGCTTTAACTTTACTTAAATTGTGCTTAAGGAGCAATCTAAATAAATAAATAGAAATGAGAGTGTTAATATGCTGGAGACAGGTCTTCTGAATATGATCTAGCAAAAAAGGAACAATTTAAAGTCATGCTAATTTCAGCGAGGCAAGTGAAAGTTAATTTTAAATTTCTAACTTTGATAGATCAAGTTGATAATTATTTAATTCCCTCCCCCCAAATAAATAATAGGCTTTGGGGAGCCAGTTTGGTCTAGTGGTTAAGATCCCAGGCCTGAAACCAGGAGATTGTAAATTAGTGCTAACTCAGACACAATTCCAGCTAAATGATATTGAGCCAGTCACTTTACCTGAGCCTTAGGAAGCCAGCAATGGCAAAACCATTTCTGAAATCTTGCTTAGAGAACTTCAGGAACATGTCTAGGCCGTCATCAGGAATCAACACCAACTCAAAGGAAAAAGGGAAAAAGAAAGGGGGAAAAAAGAGGCTTTGCCAAGTCACAGTCTTTATGTTTAAGTACCAGTCTAAATAAATATATCAATAGTATTAAGACTGTTAATAACCTTGGCTAGAGTATGCTTTCATATATTTAGATGATTTTCTAAATAAAAATAAAAATAATAGGTTTTGGCCATGCCACAGTCTTTGTTAGCTCTCAGTGTAAGATAGGTTAGAAAAGAGATAGCATTTTGCAATGCCTAGAGGCTGTTAGAGGCTGGATGGGGAACAACGGGTTGAAACTAAACCCATGCAAGACTGAGTGGCTCTGGGTCTGGGGTTCGTTAGTTCAGGGAGAATTACCACCTTTAGTCTTGGATGGGGTGGCACTACCCCAAACAGACCCTGTGCGTAATCTGGGGGTTCTCCTGCACTCACAACTTCTGTTCGAAGAGCAGGTGGCAGTCGTGGCCAGGAGGACCTTTGCGCAACTGCGGATTGTGTACCAGTTATGCACTTTCCTGGATCAGCGGTCCCTACTCCCTGTCACTCATGCCCTGGTCACTTCCCATCTTGATTATTGCAATGTGCTCTACATGGGGCTGCCCTTGAAGAGCATCTGGAAGCTCCAGTTAGTGCAAAATGCAGCGCCTGCATGGTTTTATGCAGACCCTGGTGTGCACATGTATCGCCTCTCCCGCAGGAGCTGCATTGGCTGCCAATTTGCTTCTGGGTGCAATTCAAGGTGCTGGTTGTCACCTTTAAAGCCATTCATGGCTTGGGTCTGGGTTATCTGAGGAAACATCTCTTGCCAGTAACATCTACCCAACCCATTAGAGCGAGGAGGCAGGGAATGCTGCGGGTCCCACCCCTGAGGGAGTTACACCTGGTGGGACCTAGAAGAAGGGCCTTCTCTGTGATGGCTCCATCTCTCTGCAACATCATTCCCCCAGAGATTAAAATGGCCCCCTCATTAATACTATTCTGAAAGGCACTGAAGACCTGGTTTTGCCAGCGGGCCTGGGGAACCCAGAGAGGGATGGAACCCATCAAATGGCTAGTGTGACCCGCCATCATTGGGGTGGGAGTGGGGAGTTGGTTTTTGTTTTGTTTTTTGTTTTCCCAAATTTTGTTCTATTGTACGTTACTAATTTATTTGATTCTTTTAATTCTTATTGTTTTTATTTTTATTTTTTGTTTTAAATATGATTTTACATTGTGTAAGCCGCCTTAAGTTGCCATGGGCGAATAGACGGCAATATAAATAAATAAACAAACAAATAAACAAACAAACAAATAAACAAACAAACAAATAAATAAATAAATAAATAAATAAATAAATAAATAAGAATTACAGGAATGCTATTTATTCCTGCAGAATATTGATTTATATTTTGTTTATCATATTGGAAAAGCAGTGGTAGAATTCTACCAGTTTCCCTACCAGTTCCTTGATCATACGCACACGCATCTAACGCTCGCGCGCAGCTTTCTGAACATCAGCTGACGCTCTGCTGCACCAATCAGCTGAGAGGATAATGAACAGAAAAGTGCAGGGGTGGGTGGGAGGGCCGATCCTGCGCTTTTCTCTTCTTTCTCCTCTCAGTTCTGATCATCAGAGCTTTTTTTTACTACTGGTTTGTCTAAACTGGGCAGAACCAGTAGCATTTCACCACTGTGGTAAAATCACTTATCTAGTCACTAGATTTCTGTGACAAAAGCAATATTAGAAGGATTTTTAATTATTATGTATACTTTTATATTTCAGATATTCTGAAAATATTCATTATGAATATATATTCTTGTTGTTCAGATATTCATTATGAATATATGTTCTTGTTGTGTACAAACATTAGCCTTTTATTCCAAAACAGAGGCAAGTTAACACTGAAAAATGGCTATATTCATTACTTAACAAATATATTCTGCTTAATTCATCCAGCCAATAGAAGCTCTTTTTCTGTTTTATAGAAAAAAACCTCTGAACTTTGAATCCTGATACCTTAATTGCATTCCAAATATCTTTATTATATTCTCAATTGCATGCTTACCCTTGTTTTGCCTATATATTAAGATTTGACTGTATTGCTATGTTTGTTCAGTAATTGTTGAAAGGAATTTGGGACTCAGGAAGTCCACTTCAAGTTGTTTCATTAAGAAAGATTTGCAAATACCTATGCTCTTTTGCCTCATCCATTTAAATTATTACCATATTTATGGATATATCAACCAGAGCCTCCAAGAAGATTTCTTCATTTGTAGATGAAACTTACAATATTATCCTGTAATGGGAAAAGGCATACAAATCCTATTAAATACAAGCAAATTGCTTAATCCCTTGGCACAGAATACCCTGATATTTTGAAATGCACAAATCAAGTAGTACAGCAAAGCTCATCCTAAACCCACTGCCTCCTCCAATGATTCATTTAAGACTGTGTCTAGAAGGTGGCTCTTTTCACCACTTCACGACTGAGATAAAATCAGCTTCTGAAGTACTGTAATTTCTCAGCTGAACTACACAACTTAGAATAACATTATAAGATAAGATAAATTTATTGTCATTGTACTCAGAACCTGAGAACAACGAAATAAGGTGCTCTTTTCACCACTTTATATATACTATAAAAAAGTATATGCATAAAATTGCAATCTGAAACAAACTGAATTTGTTGGAAAGGCAAGTCTTGATACATGATCTCCAAGTCCTTGTGGTGATGGTACTGAAGAGTTGATCGCAAGCATAGTAAGATTGTTTGCAGCAGAAAGTATATAAGAAAGATTCCACATGAGTTGAAAACCTGAAAGTATCAAGTTTCAACTCAAGTAGATCTAGCCCAAGTATATGAGAAGGCACCCTTATGAAGATGAATGTGCAGTTCTGATGGATGATACTTGTTCATTGATGTCACTTGTCACAGCAGAAGCATCTCCTGGGAAGGATATAAAATAGCTTCCAACCTCCATATGATCAGCCTGCATAATCAGCTGTTGGGACTATACAGAGGTTTGAAGGGATGTTTCGCATCAACAAAGGCTCAGACAAAGGAACTTCTGAAAGCTGCTTGGTGAAACAACACAGTCTCCTCTGAGAGTGAACACAGTCTCCTCCTTGGTGAAACAACACACTCTTCCCCCAAAAGTGAAACAAAGAGAGGCAACCCACATGCTTCACTTTGTTCTGCTTCTGAATTTTATTTTATTACATTCTTGCTGTGGGAGAAGGCTGAGTAGAACTTTCCTCTCCAGATTGCCAGTGTATTTCCAAGCTGCAAAGATTGCTTGCGAAGGGCACTGGAAGAGACCTCCTCGGGTGGATGTTAGAGGATTTCCAAACTGGGAGGATTTTCTGAATATTGAAAGCAATTTGCTATTGCTATGAACCTGAATTTATTTCAACTAAACTTACTTAACTGCAGTTGAATATCTTACCATGCCAAGTTTGGTCATAAATAGGGAATTTTATTTATAGCGTGTTTCAAAAAGATGTACAAGATCAAACTGGTTGCCTTGGCATACAGGAATGAAAGTTCCTGAAGCCCATATTATAGTCTATTTTATGTACAGTCCAATGAACATTCTGAACATTTAACTTGATGTGAAATTAATGGACCTATATAAAACTAGTGTTTTATACATTCCATTGACAGTTGGTGGTTATAAAATATAATTCATCTCTCAGTATCGGAGATATGTTACTTTTCAGCAAATATTCCAGTACCCTCTATTTACTCCTTGGTTTTGATCATTTTTAACAAGCAAATTAGGCCTAGTTTAAAGACCGAATATTGACTGAATATTGGCCTTTTCAAATGGAAGAATGGAAGATAAAGATCTCTATGTGTTTGAAGAAATGTGTGAAAACTTTTCTCTTGACTAAAAAGCATATTTATGGCACAATGCAGAATATTCATTGAATGCAAACATAGCATTCAAAAAGTAACATTCCACAAATGCAATTATTTAGCTTTTCTAACTAAAATATCTCCTTTCCCTCCTAGGCTGTTGATATACTTCTACAACATGGGGCTTATGTTAATGTTCAAGATGCAGTATTTTTTACCCCTTTACACATTGCAGCATATTATGGTCATGAACAGGTATGGCAAAGATTGTAACTCTTGCTCATATATGCGAAATGTTATGTAAATTATGTTTAATAAACAAGTGAAAGTGATGTGGCCATGGATTTTCCCCACACATGCATTCCAAATAGTTTCATTTAAAACAATCATTTTTTAAACATTTATTGCAATAGCTCAAGAGATGCTGGGTCTCATTCCCTGGAGTTCTGAGATAGGATTCCACTGATAACTCCTAAAATATTGTCACAAATAGCTGCTCTCAGTTAGTAGGCTGCCTCTTGTTTCTATTATTATGGGTTCCCAATCAGTAGTGCTACCTAGAACAATAAAGCATAGATAGTAAATGACAGCCATTACTTTTTGGTCTTACTGCTAATGAGGTTTGACTCTCTATGATTTGTGTTTATGCTAGAAGAATCTGGTACTTAGTAAACCCCAAAATCTTGTTTGCCTATTCAAGCAAGCATGTTCTTTAGGCACTATATATTTCCTGTGGTGCTGCAATATTGGCTAAATTAAAAAAAAAACCGAGAACCACTTCCAAAAGTAATATGAAAAGTGAAACCAACAAAGAATCTAATCATGCATCCAGTTACAGTAACAGCGTGTGCAATATTTGCTTTTCTGGAATGCTTCTCTTTGAGATTTCTATAATTCAACTCATCAAGTTACAGTAAAAAGATCTTTATGTGCAGGACTTTGAGGTTGATTTACTTTGTTTTGGAATAAGTTGCTTTGGAACAAATCGTCACAGTTGGTGTAATTATGCTAAAATGCATATGGTACTTTCATGATAAGATTTTGGCTTTGGAATGTAAACTATAACTAAGTTCTGGGCAGTTTATTTTATTTTGCTATTTATATCAGTAAATAAACTAATAAGCTTTGACAGCTCTTACTAAATGTGTCATTTTTTAAAAGGAATGGGAACTCCACCTAAAAGTCTGTCAACGTGCAATTTCCTTATAACTCAAGACTACCAATCTTGATTCTCATCATAAGTTAAATACACTATAACATCATTTTGATGTTAAGCACACTATAACATCATTTTGATGTTATAGAAAAGAAAGATCCCTGATAGGAGGGCTTGTCAGAATATAGTTTCCTTTGATTTCGTAGAATATGTAAATGTAGCTTAAAATGTAGCTTAAAAATTTCACGCTGACTAATAAAATCTTATCAGGTAACTCGACTCTTATTGAAATGTGGTGCTGATGTGAATGTGAGTGGAGAAGTTGGAGATAGACCTCTTCACTTAGCTTCTGCCAAAGGATTTCTCAATGTTGCAAAGGTTTTGATGGAGGAGGGCACCAAAGCAGATGGTAAGTTATTAGAAATATAACCTTGATGTTGTCCTTTCAAGATCTCCAGTTTGTAATGTATCTGATTACTTAAACCTATACTGTATATAAATTGCAATATTTCTGTTCACTAAAGGTTCCTGGCCATATACTTCTTTCCTGTGGTCCTTTTCTTTTCAAAGTTTCTTGACCTTCTTCTATTCTTCTTTTTTGACATTCCGCTGATGGGGTTATTACATTAAGTTCTCTCTGGAAACTGGTAACAGCAAAACAAGGTAACAGCAAAAAAAAAAACAAAAAACTAGGGCCATTGTACCTGAGCTTCAAAGATTCAGAGAAACATAATATGTGGTTCCTGGTTCCTGTTTGCTGCCATCTAGTGCTTTTCTGGATTTTGACAAACCAGAGATGGTAGCCCTAAATCGAACCAACTCAGCCAATGGCAATCCATGGACTGTGTCCTTGGTGAGACCCTGAACAACCATATCACCATCACCAAACCTCAATGACAACCAGGACAACCATATCACCATCACCAAACGTCTTGGCTTCTGCAAAATTCCTTGGTATATTTAATATTTGGGATTGAATTATTCTGCTTTATTGACTTATTTTTATCCAATAATAATATACTACAAAAGACAAGGAAACAAGCAAGTGTTCAAAATTCTAAATTGCAGTCAAAATGTCATCAATTGTAGATAAAGTATTAATAGAGGGTAAGAAAAATGATAAGCAAGATAAATTCAGTCAAGTATATTTTGCTTTTAATAATATTTAATCTTTAATATTGATTCTTATATTTTAATAACTGTTTTATATGTCTATTGTTTTATCTGATTATTGTATGCTAGTCAGAGTCACATCCCATGAGATGGGCAGAGATGCACACTAGATTGATTCATAAATAATTTTTAAAAATACAGATTCAATTCAGTAAATAATTTATTTAGAAGGTATTTAGGGCTACCAGATCTCTGCTGCAAAACTGAAAGGGATACAAAAAATTCTAACTGATCCCAGATATGATAGCCCAAATACAATATCAGATCAGATCATTAGTCCATCAGCCCAGTGTTTTCTTTGGTTCTGCAGCCTCAGACTAAGTTTACGTCCTAAGTTTAAGACCCCTTTAAACTGGATTGACCAGGAATCCTCTGTAAAGATAACATAAGCTGTAGCCCTATAATCTCTTCTCTGGAGGGGCCAAAAGTCAGAAGGAGTCTGGTAGCATCTTTTCAGACTGATGTATTTTATTAAAAGGCTTTGGTGTATTGCTGCTGACTTTGTCAGATGCTAGGAGTGGCTCAACTGATGTGGGATTTAATTTGGGGTGAAGAGAGGGGGAAATGGGGGAAAGAGAGCTTTAATTGTGTCCCTTGGGAGAATGCATTAAAGATGGTTTAAGGCTTCATAGAAAAGTTGGCTTTTCAGAGAAGTTTCGAAGGACAAGAGAAAAGCGATCACAAATAGGTTTCTTGAGAGGTAATTCTGGACACAAAAGAATTAGTGGAGAATTGGCAGCAATCTTTAACAAGGAAGAGGGTGAGGCTGACCGCTAGGACTACCATTCTGCTACTGCAGTATAATTTTTGGCAGAAATAAAGAGCAAGATGTAAATTTGCACTTCTTTCCATAGCAAACAGACATTGATCAGGTGCGTTTGCCTCTGGAATGAGGATGCAGCCTTCAGTTTCCACTCCTTGAAGCCCTGCTTGCCTTTGCAGCTGTTGAAAAAGCAGCATCTGTGCAAGTAAAAACAAACAAACAAAAAAAAAAAAAAAAAACACCCAAAACCTCTACCCTTCAACCACTTGCTCAGTAGAGAATTTCATAACTTAAAAATTTACTAATCATTAGTAAGTACCCTTTTAATATTAAATATGCTGATTCATATCTTATAAAGATAACAGATAATCAGAGTAGGAAGGGACCTTTATTTATTTATTTTATTTATTTATTTATTTGATTTGCCAATTGTTTACAAGATAATAAGTATAAGTGTATACATAGTTGTGAATACATGAAATGGGTACATATAAGAAAAATAAAAGAATAAGAGAAACAATAGGACAGGGACAGTAGGCACGTTGGTGCGCTTATGCACGCCCCCTACAGACCTCTTAGGAAAGGGGTGAGGTCAATAGTAGACAGTCTAAGGTTAAAGTTTTTGGGGTTTGGGGAAGAAACTACAGAGTCGGGTAGAGTATTCCAGACATTGACCACTCTATTGCTGAAGTCGTATTTCCTGCAATCAAGTTTGGTGCGGTTAACTTTGAGTTTGTATCTATTGTGTGCTCTTGTGTTGTTATGGTTGAAGCTGAAGTATTCACTGACAGGTAGGACATTGCAATGTATGATTTTATATACCATGCTTAAGTCAGACCGAAGACGGCGTAATTCAAGGTTTTCTAGTTCTAGAATTTCAAGTCTGGTGGCATAAGGTATTCTACAACGAGTAGAGGAGTGGAGAACTCTTCTTGTGAAATATTTCTGGACTTTCTCAACTGTGTTAATATCAGATACGTAATGTGGGTTCCAGACTGATGAACTGTATTCGAGTATTGGTCTAGCAAATGTTTTGTATGCTCTGGTTAGTAGTGTGATATTACCAGAGAAACCTTGTAGGCCATCTAGTCCAATCCCCCGCCCAAGCAGGAGATTTCTGTGGAACCATAAAGATTTCTGTGGAACCGACCTCCATGTATTTTTCTTAGTAACAATACAAAAAAAAAAAAAGGTTTCTCATTGCTTTCTTCCAGCCATTTTTAACTCAAAGGTGCTTTTTCAAAAGGCATCTGGACTGAAGTTTTTTTTTTTCCCCTTGAGGACGAAGAAGACATTTTGCTTCTCACCCAAGAAGCTTCATCAATTCCGGCAGGATGGGGGGGTGGCTATGGAAGGATTAGTTCTGAGAGGATATATGTGTGTGTGGAAGGATCATATTTCTTTGCAGTCATCTTGTCTAAACATTCTCCCCTAAGAGTTCTTGAGGCCACTTGTGGGTTTATCTGTGCCCTCAGGGTCACCTGAATCAGAGTGCAAATAGGGGTGGCACCTTTTTGGAACCGCTGAAAGGACTGCATTGTAAACAGAAGGTACGCAGGTGGTGTCTTATCTTTCCCTGTCTGTTGAGAGAGGACTGCTGAGTGTTAACATAAATGGCCTCTTTTACCTCTCTTTCAAACCACTGGTCCTCTCTATCCAGAATGTGGACTTAGCTGTCTTCAAGAGTGGCCTCTTTCTTTTTCTTCAAGGAAAAAAAAAAGAATCTAGTTGCCTTTTGTAAAAAAAAAAAACACTTTTAGACAACTATGACCTGCATGACTGAGAATCTCCACAGACATTCAGCCATTTTTAAACTTTTCAGTATAGTCTACCACCGTAGAATTGTGTAAAGGTCTCCCATCCAAGTACACCTGGCCTTGCTGTGATGGAGCTTTAAATTTTCTTAAAATATTTTTTCCAGTTTTTCTGAAGCCTTGGTCTTCCCATTCTTCCTCCTCCTTGTTTCTGCAGTATTATTCTGCTATGTTAGATTGGAAGTCGTTATCCTCTCTTCCTACTCCATAGTACCACAAGTATGAATTTAACATATTCTCTGTGAGTTACGAATACGTATCTCCTACTCCTTCATTAAAAAAATGGTAGGAGCAGCATGATTCTGATTTGTAAGTTATTCTCTTTTTTCCCCCACCAAGAGCCCTTGAAATTTAAAGCTTGATATGGGTGTACTGAACCAGTATAATTATAATACCAGGAGATGGAGGAGGACTGGAAGAAGAGAAGATAACTTCTTCCCACCATACCTGTTTTTTTTAAAGTCTTATTATCAGTTTGCTAATGTATTCCTAAAGAGAAGAAATCAGAACATTTTTACAGATGACGAATTTTAAAAGAAAAAAGGGAGAATAAAGCTAGGAACGTAGAAGATGAAAATGTTGCATTCTCAAAGCCTCACTTCTGAAACTTCAGATCTCCATGGCAACTGAGGACAAAATTGCAAGCTTTAAGTGAAGGAAAATAATTCATTATTTACAATTAGCCTTTGAAATTCACACGCACATTGCTTCAATACTTTGACCTATCCGAGTATAACAGCCATTTAAGGCCAAGCTTTCAGATCCAGGAAGCTGAAGAATAGGACCAATTGCTATTGAGACAGAACAAAAAAGTCCAAATGTTGCCAAATGGGCTAAACACTGACTGAATGAAAAGCAATGTCAAGGGTTTCATTCTCTTTTTCCTCTTGGGAAAGAATCCTAAGGATACTTGGGCACCGATTTTTCTATGATATTTAGGGGGTTTAACTAAAAATTACTCCACCAACATTGCTTCAAAGTCTGATCTTGAGAAAGAAGGAAGAATGTTCAGGTGTGGATATATTAAGGGCATTGGACTCCTATCTTCAACTGGTCCAGAATAATAGCGGTGTGAGCAGTGATGGGAATACCACATTATGCCCATGTAAAACCTCTGTTTTGCAAATTGTATGAAATGTGAGTTTGCTTGTGGCTACAATTCAAAGTGTTGGTCCTTACCTACAAAGCCTAATATGACATAGGGTCGAGTTTCTTGTGGGACCTCACAAGATATTCTATAGTATCTGCCCAGCTGATCTGATCTGGCAGGGTTTAATCTAACCCTCTACAGAGGTTTTTTTTTTTTTTTTAAAGATGGCACTGCTAAGATTCTTATTATTTATTAATTGGCTAAATTTATAATTCGCCTTCCAAGAATTTAAGGCAGGTTATTTTGCCATAATGTTAATCCTATAAGAGTTGAGAAAGAAACCTGAAGTCACTCAGTGAGTTTACAGGATTAAGTTTCAACTTGAACCTTGTTTTTCAAAACTAATCCAGTCCAACTCCTCAACCATTTTGATTGTTTAATATGCAATATATATTATTGAATTTCCAGGTTATTGTACAACATTATTACATACATACATATATACATACATATGTGTGTGTGTGTGTGTGTGTGTGTGTGTGTGTGTTTTCTTAAGTTTTCGCGGGTACTTACATGTATGGTATTCAGCTTTGTTCGGGTATTTTCCCATGTTATTATAGTTGTGCTTTTAAAGTTGTAGCAATGTTTCGGCAGAATCTCATCTGCCATCATCAGGCTTCTGTATTGTGTTCGTCTGTGAGTCAGACTTTTACAGTTGTTTCAGTTTTAAATTTGGGGCTAGCCTACTGCTGTGCCAGAATGGTTTTTTCTTCATCCTGATTGGTTGGGAGTCTTGGTCTGTGTTTATTGGTCTTGGAGTTTGCTGTGTTCTGCTTGATTGGTGTTTCTAATATCTTCTGTCTGTTTTGTGGCTTTTTTTGTCTTGGTTGGCTGGCAACATTGTGTTCCTGTATTGGAGGCTTTTGGTGCAGCTTGGCTCCGAGTAAATGGACGGCTATCATTTGTTAGGAAGCTAGGTTTCATCTGGGTACCTGGTTGGGGTGTGTTTGAGCTGGAGGTATCGGGGGGATCTGTTTGTGCCCAGGTGTTTGCCTGGCTTGTGGTGTGGAGATTTTTTTGTTTGTGAGTGCAGGCTTCCAAATAATTGACAGTCTGGTGGAATCATGTCTTCTATTCATGCTTTCAGGTCTTTTTTCAATCTCTATGGCTTCTCTGGTAATTCTGTGGCTGGGGTTTTCTATAGTGGCTAGGGTTTTGGTGCCATTGAAGTTGATGCTATGACCTGTGGCTTTCATGTGTTGGACTAGAGAGGAAGTGTGTTCCAGCTTTTTGACTGCATTTTTGTGTTCGTCCAAGCGGGTACTTATTCTTCTATTGGTCTGTCCTATGTATGTGGCTGGGCATGATGCACAGGGGACTTCATATATGCCTTGGTTTTCCAGGTCAATTTTATCTTTGGGGTTTCTAAGGATGGCTGCTATTTTTCTGTCTGTTTTGAAGGCAGTCTTGATGTGATGCCTGTGTAGTATCTTACTGATTTTGTCTATAGTACCTCTTATGTAGGGCAGGACAGCTGTTCCATAGGTCTGTTCATCTTCTAGGTCTCCATTATGTCTCAGTGTGTTTTTGTGGATCGAGCCGGTGATTTTGCTTCCACAAAAGCAAAAAAACTGTGTATTCCACACAATACAGAAGCCTGATGATGGCAGATGAGATTCTGCCGAAACGTTGCTACAACTTTAAAAGCACAACTATAATGATGCGGGAAAATACCCGAACAAAGCTGAATTTTATACGCGCGCGCGCACACACACACACACACACACACACACACACACATATATATATATATATATATATATATATATATATATATATATATATATATATATATATATATAGTATATATAATTAGCAATATCAAGTCAATATAGTATAATAAGTATGAAATTCCTAAGTTCATAGGGAAAATAGTAGAAATCAATGAACAGTATCAACACATACCCAAATTTGACTACTTTTTTTCCCAAAATTCCATGGAAATCAGACAGAACTTAGCAGAATAAAGATATCAAAGCAGCAGTATACTGAATAATAGTCATTAAGTGAACAATTAAGTAAAGGAAATTTTCAATATACATTTCAAGTTCTCATATGTTATACTTATGCATGCATGTGAACGTATAGGCATTCACAATATGAACACATCAATATTTCAAATACATAGAATACATTTCCTTTCTATTCTTTTTAAAACCTTGAGAGCTTGCATAGACTTCTGGTCATTTCTAATAAAGGTATGGTGCAGCTGCGAACTTTGGACCTTATTTCCATGAAGTAGTGCCCCTATTTTGCCACTTAAATTTGTGGTAGTGTTAAATTCAGCTTGCCTGTGGTGATCAGAAGAAACAGTCCTTTATTAATTTTTATCTATGACATATTTGACTGTTCTTACTCGTTACAATCAGCTGTTTCTTGTAACCCCATATGTTATAAGTGGAGTGCAGTATCATGTCACTGTTTAGTTCAATATTGGATTTTGTGAAATCCATTATACAACAGCGGGCTGTCTTATTTATACACAATAGGAACTCTCTCAAGTTAAGGTCAAATGCTGCCAGTGCTGTTACATGTTTAAAATCTTTACCCATGTGGGGAGTCCAATAGTAAATTGGAATGTTTCTGAAAAGATAGTTTTTCTGATATTTTGTGTTCTGCATATCCTTGGGCATATGAAACTTGCACATTGGCACCACCTTCCCAGAGGTGCATGGGGTCATCCTGTCAGTGTCAGAAAAGAACTAAGTGAGTCAACATATTTTCCTCATGTCCTGAGGCAATACCTACCTACACAGCTGAGGTAGAACAGTGGCAGGAAAAATAAGATTCTTAGAGGTTTTTTTTCAATATTGCTGCATTGAATCCTCCATGTATTCTTATAAAAGTGGGCTATTGAAAACTCTCAGCCCATGTTCTATTGTACTATATGTAAACTTCATCTTCTGTAAAGCAGGGGTCCCCAACCCCCAGGCTGCGGCCCTTTGCCAGGTCTTGAGCCCTTCAGAATCGAGACGTGGAAGTGGTGAGTGAGCGTGAGCACACATCCCCACTTGTGCAAGTAGCAGGCACACTTCATTTGCATGAGCAGCAAGCAAGCATAGGCATGTGGAGTCCATTTGCGCGAGTGGTGGATGCGCATACCTGCCGCGGTGCACATCTGTGTGCTTGCCTGTCACTCACACAGAACCATCCTCTCCCCTCCCCAGCTGGTCCACGAAGCCGGAGGGGTTGGGGAACACTGCTGTAGAGGATGTATCACCATTATTAAGCTCCTTCATTGATTGCCATACATTGACTACACAATGTACAGGTAATCTTTGACATAGGGCCACAGTTGAGCCCAACATTTCTGTTGCTAGTTGTTAAGTGAGTTTTATCCCATTTTACAACCTTACTTGCCATAGTTGTTAAGTGAATCACTGCAGTTGCTAAGTTAGTAACATAATTGTTAAGTGAATCCGACTTCCTCATTGACTTTCCATGTCAGAAGTTGACAAAAGGTAATCACATGAGCCCAGGACACTGCAACTGTCTTAAATACATGCCAGTTACCAAGTAACTGAATTCTGATCACACGATCATGGAGCTGATGCAACGGTTGTGTGGAAAATGGTCATAAGTCACTTTTTCGAGTGTCGTTGTAACTTACACCAGTCACTAACAAATGGTTATAAATTGAGGACCACTTGTATACATATGCTCACAAAGGAAGTATCTGAAGAAATGGAATATATCTCCCTAAGATTTTTTTTTTTAATATCTTAATGTATAAAGTGTCTGCATAAGTCTGAACAGAACCTGTCTCATTCTAATTTCAAATACTCCCTTTCTACCCAATCATTTAAACCATGAAAGTTCTCTTTTGTATCAAACTCAATATGTCCAACTGTTGCTGTTGCTTCAATTTCTGAATATAGTTAACTGCAGTGGTGGGATTCAAATTTTTTTACTACCGGTTCTGTAGAGATGGCTTGGTGGGCGTGGCATGGCTTGGTGGGCGTGGCAGGGGAAGGATACTGTAAAATCTCCATTCCCATCCCATCCCAGGGGAAGGATACTGTAAAATCCCCATTCTCTCCCCACCCCACTAGCCTGCTTTCCAGCTCCGTTCTCCTATGCAGGGCAACAAAAGAAGACCCAGCCGGTCAGCTGGGACTCAGAAGGCAGAGAATAGATAGGGGTGGGGCCAGTCAGAGGTGGTATTCTGAACTACTCAAAATTTCTGCTACCGGTTCTGCAGAACTGGTTGCTGAATACAACCTCTGGTTAACTGCAAGTTGGGCTGTCAGACATTGTTTGATTTTTTTTCCTCAGCTACCATTAAGATTATCCAATTATATTCACTTACTTGAAGAATATCAAAAAAAAAAAAAAAACAATGGAAATTACTTCTAAGAAAATACATATGGAAGTGTATTGCATTGAATCTGTAGAGATCTCTGTAGAACTGTTCTTGCATGCAGGTTACTAGCAGTTCCAGCTTAATCCATATTTTCCAAATCTGATAATGCTGAATCTCTATATATTCTGTGATATAATTGCAAAGCAAGTACCAAAACTGAATCTTTACATAAAACAATTATTTTAATTTTGGGATTGTATATGTTCTAGTTTATATTCTACTACATATTCTAACACTAATACTACTACACATTCTTATTTAGGGAGTACAAGTAGCCTGCAGTTTAGTTACAACCAGCCTCATAAAGGGGACTTATGACCAGGATTCAAAGTTCCAATGATCAGGCCCACTCCATGGTCAGGTGGTGAGCAACAGAGCTATATTTACTGCAGTTTGCACCATCCCACAGTCCAGGGATCACATTTTTCGATAGTTTGTTGAAAACCAGCACTTCCCATTTTCAGCAAACCCACGCCCATAGAAAATCACGAGTGTCAGGTTTCCAAGTGATGAAATCTATTTTTTTAAAAAAAGAGCAAAGTCCATCTTCCAAAACAATTTCTTTTATTTAGGAAAGCATCAAATTGGCAAAGTCTGTGGTAATTCCGGATCTAACCCAATCCGGAATTACCCCGCAATATTAGAAGTTAGAAACAAACCCCAAATTGATTTTAAAAATTTCCTCCAGAATTTTGCAGTAAACTGAATCCCTCTATCTGAAATGATTCTGCGAGGCACTCCATGCAATCTATATATATGCTTCACAAACATTCTGGATAATTTCTGGGCTGATGGTAGTCCTGGGCATGCAACAAAATTTATTTTATTTTATTTATTTTTATTTAATTTGTCAATTGTTTACATTTACAGGGGTCTTCGAACTTGACAGCTTTAAGATTTGTGGACTTCAACTCCCAGAATTCCTCCTCCAGTCATGTTAGCTCAGGAATTCTGGGAGTTGAAGTCCACAAGTCTTAAACTTGCCAAGTTTGAAGACCCTTGGTTTACAAGATAATAAGTATAAGTATATACATAGTTATGAATACATGAAATGGGTACATATAAGAAAAATAAAAGAAACAATAGGACAGGGACGGTAGGCACGTTGGTGCGCTTATTTGGAAAATAAATCCACTGCAGTCCAAATGACTATGTGGTAAATCTACTACACTCTCAGGTAAATCTACTATAAAATCCACCCCATCTCCTCTCAGGGCCGGGATGGTGCGGCTACAGATTGTTATAATCCTGGAGGTTTTCGTGGTCTGGTTTTCCTTGTGGCACAAGTGGCATTACTCTGAACTGAAAACTACCTAAGGGGATGTTGAAAGCAGTCTTCCATTCATCTCCTTCTCTGATGCGGATTCTGTAATACACTTCACAGAGATCAAATCTAGTAAACACTTTCCCTTTTGATAAGTGTCCTAACATGTCTTTCGTGAGTGGTAGGGGGTATGTGTTGTGAATACTCACATAATTCAAAGATTTAAAGTCCACACATAAGTGTATCCCCCCACACCTTTTTTTTCTTTAAATAGTACAGGGACAGCCACTTTGGATTTTGCAGGTTGGATAAAATTTCTGGCTAGGTTTGTGTCTAAATAATTCCGTAGCTCTTTCATTTCCTTGGGTGCCATGGAGTACATTTTTGGTTTTGATAATTTCGCCCCCTCTATAAACTCTATTGCAGTAGTCACCAACCAGTGGGCCAGGGACCACTGGTGGTCCGTGAGAAAATTTTGGTGGTCTGCAGAGAAATTTGCCCCCCAAAGCAATTAATCCAGGCTGCGTGGGAACACAAGGCTGTGCCGCCCACATGGCCTCCACCCTTCGGCCAAGCGCAAACTTACCTTCAGTAGAGCCACACGAGCTGGAACTGGAAGGTAAGACCAATGGCAGGAGAGGAAATTCACCCCAGGGTAGCTTGCTGATGTTAGTGGGAAAGTTGGTCCCATATTCCAGAGCTGCAGTAATCATAGGACTGGCCCTTTGATCATCCCAGAGCAGCTGCTCCTCCAATCCATGCACCTGGGTGGAGGAGCAGCTGCTCCAGGATGACCAAAGGGTCAGTCCTGTGACTACTGCAGCTCTGGAATATGGGACTGACTTTCTCACCAATGTCAGCAAGCCACCGTCAGTCAAAATTCATATTAGTGGTCCGCAGGATTTAAAATTATGAGTTTGGCGGTCCCTGAGGTCCAAAAGATTGGCGACCCCTGCTCTATCGCACAGTCAGTGTTGTGATGGGGGGTAGCACATTGCATTCCTCCTCACTGAAGCCTTGAACCAGATCACGGTACTGGATTGGGATTTGGGGAATTCCTGGCGGTTGATCAGCCAATGATACTGTTTTGTCCTCCTGGCTTCCCTGTAGTTCTGGGCTGACAATTTGGCTGTTATCTTGTTCAGGAGGTGGCTCAGAACCCTGAATAACAACCCCTCTCTGGGATTATGGTTATTATGAGATCCAGAATAACTAAAATGGCTACACATATGTCAATTTCGGGCTTGACAATCAGTTGCTTAACAACCATAGTATTCACTTAACCACTGTGGTATTTGCTTTACAACCATCACATTTGCTACAAAAAAATGTTATAAAATTGATTGTCATAACACATGACCATAGTACCACGTATTGTGGAATCTCAATAAATCTCAAAGATAAATGAATGGGCCTTGTTGTTTTCTATACCTGGACTCAATTCATAAAAGTTGTTGAAGGTTAAAACCTATATCTGAAATTTGATATAGAAGACTCTTAAGAATCACCACCAAAGCCATGGAAATAATTTTTAAATATTTTGAAGATTCCTCAAAAAACAGTCCTGCTTAAACATCAGAGTGGCCTCCCATAGAAGGTTTTCTCGTAATATAACTTTCAGGTTATGAAAGTCTGTGATGGTTTTTATCAGATTAAAAAAGAAGATTGGAAGCACAGCTAGGAATGTATAAAACCTATCTTGTCATTGTCCCAGAGTTTTGCATTTCCATTTTTATGGTCATGAAAATCCATACTCTATGGAATGTCAGGCAAATCTTTACTTTTAAGTATTGTAGTCTTAAATTAAATGTGCATCAGAATTCAGATGCTATCAACTTCTTTCAATAGGATATGCATTCAGGCATACATCACAATTTTTACTCCCCATTTAGCTTGCAAAAGCGCGTGCATATTTAGTTACTACCAATATATTTTTAATGAAAAGTAAATATGATAGAATCAGAGAAATGTGAATTCAAAGTAATTATCCACATGCAGAGAATCACAACATTCTTATTGGAAACCAATCTAATCAGACTGCCACAGCATCCTAATTGCAAGAGAGATACAGATCAACCTATAGCTGATCATGTATATTGAATGACTGAATAAATATATTCAATTATTGTATCAAATTAAGCATTTATACATACATTATGTACACACTGTGTTTCCTCATCTATACATTTTTAATGTAAACTTTTACCAGATATTTGTATAAATCTACCCAATATTAAGTCAATAAATATTTTGAGAAACGTAAATCTGTGACATTACAGAAGACAGAGAAGGCATTTAGTTTTCCAGGAATGCGTGTACTCAGCAAACAAATAAGGATGTGCAGGAGAGTTAGCAAGATAAATTGAATAGAATACCTCTTAACTATTTTTCCCTCATAATAGGAAGCATGTTCTCCCTTTAATTTGAGTTTCTGCTACCAGAAGAATGTCTTTTCATTCTTTTCAATTGATGTTCTCTACAACAGTGAAGGAAAATTGAATTAACATCACCCTGCAGTCATGATCTGCCATGCTTGTAGCATGTTTATGTGCCTACCCAAAAACAGTCTGGCATATTTGGCAACAACTGCAAGGATCCAGTGATGTTTGAAGAAAATATAAAATTTAATAATTCACAGCCACACTTCAACTCTAAGAAAGGAGAAAGATTGATTAAAGCAAACAAGTATGGACATATGAAGGGAATCATAAAGGAAGTGAGACTAAGGAACTTCCCAACAGACAAGAATGGCAACCAAAACATATGCAGATGTAATGCACCACTGCAACTCAGAAATTACTCTGAGGCCTTTACAAAAGAAAGAAGGGGAGAAAAAACACATTGTTGAATAAGAAGATTGATCCCTAAAGAACAGAGAAGATGCACCTGTTCTGCAAAGAAGACAAAGAAAATTTACAGTAGTTGATGATTCATTATTAACAAGGGCATATGTCAACATGGCTCATGAACAATATTAACTGCTAGGGCAAGGATTAGGGAATACCATAGAACAGATTCTCACCCACTTATCAAGCCTACTAACAATTAACCTTTCTGATACATTTAGAAAAAAATGATATTGCCAAGACCACTTACATGATGAATTTTCAACACTTAGGAAGGACACTTTAGCACAGGGGTGTCAAACTCATGGCCCGTAGGCCAGAAGCGTCTCGTCCTGGCCACACCCTCATCCGGTTTAGTGAAAGGGGGAAAAAAAGTCCCAATACATCATGTGACGCCGCCATGATGATGTGAGTTTGACACCCCCGCTTTAACAATTGAGTAGCCAGGTTCTTCTAATGCATAGAAAAGGACTACAAAGAGAAAGAACATTACAAATGAATGATTAGCTTCATAAATAATGGGATTGGCAAGAGTGATTTCTAGACCATGATCTGACTTTTCTAAATGATGGATTGCTAATAAAAAATTGACAGCACCTAACAAAAGCATTGTCTATAATTGTCTATACACTAATGTTCACATTATTGGAAATAAACAACTTGAGGCAGAATAATAAATTTAACATACAGGAAAGTAATTTCTGATTAAATGTTAAAAGAAAAATCAAAGCTGTGATGGTGGAAACAGTTATCAGTGACAGCTTCCCTTCACTATATACTCATGCGGGGTCTTGATATCATGTGTTGGGAGAGCATTAATAGCAATAGTACTTGGGTTTATATATTGCTCCATAGTGCTTTACAGCATTCTCTGAGCAGTTTACAGACTCAGCATATTGCCCCCAACAATCTGGGTCCTTGTTTTACCAACTTTGGCAGAATGGAAGGCTGAGTCAACCTCGAACTTGTCAGGATCAAACTTCTGGCAGTGGGCAGAGTTAGCCTGTAATAAGCCTATAATACTGCCTTTTAAATACTACGCCACCATTGCCCATATGGTTAACTTGGACTCAATGGCTTAAAGGGCCTCCTCCAGTTGTATTATACCCATGATGGCGAACCTATGGCATGCGTGCTGGAAGTGGCATGCAGAGCCATTTCCCCCGGCACGTGAGAGCTCGCCCGGAAAAGCCCCACTATGCATGCGCATGCATCACTGCCGCCTGACAGCTAATTGTCAGGTATCTGGCGTGCATGCACAGGGGGCAGGGGTGTGCAGAAACATGCAGCGCACAATGGGGGATCGTGCATGCATGCGCAGATGGATGGTGTGGGGGGTGATCGCATGCGCATGCGCAGATGCACGGTGTCCGGCAAGGGGAATGTGCACATATGTGCAGATGCACGGCAGACGGCAAGGGGGATCACATGTTTCATGGTAAGGGGATCGTGCGTGCAGGCGCAGAGATGCGCAGCACCCTGCAGGGGTGATCGTGCAGAATCTGGCAAGAAGATCACGCGCACATGTGCAGATGCGTGGTGTCCAGCAAGGGGATCGTGTGCGCATGTGCAGATGCATGGCATCCGGCAAGGAGAACATGCATGCATGCACAGATGTGCAGCGTGCTGCATGGGGATCGTGTGCGCATGTGCAGGAGGGATGGGCGGGCCCAGCACGCATTACCTTCTGGGTGCTGGCATGCGAGCATGTGCGCACGAGCGTACACGCAATTATCGGCATAGGAGCCGAAAAAGGTTTGCCACCACTGTATTATGCTCTAACACATCACTTTCCATCTTTTCACCATTATCTCCAAGGTAGTAAAAAAATAAAATCCAAAATCATACAGTTAGTGTGCATCCTACTATTGATAGGAATCCCCTCTCTCATTGGGTTTAGTTCACCATATTTGTTTCAGTCCTGTATCTATAGGTTTCAACTGACTCAGGGATGGGATTCAACCGGTATTACTACCGGTTTGGTCAGAGTGCATTTTGCACGCGTATATAAAACAATTGCAAAAAGCATCAGCTGTGCTGCCCAGACAGCTGACAAGCACTATGCGTGAGTACGCAGAGTTTGAAAATCCTCTTCTTTCCTGCTTTTTCAATCTCAGCTGTACCGCGCAAAGCAGCTGAGGTTGAAAAAGCAGGAAATAAAGGACAGCCAAGAGCCCGGGCAGGCAGGTGGGCCAAACAGATGACCAAAAGGTCTTTACACTAAACCGGTTAGGTGTATGCTGCTCTTCAGAGCTACCGGTTCTATAGAACCGGGCCGGACCAGTAGCATCCCATCACTGAGCTGACTCCTTCACACACAATCACTAAATATAGGCAAGCATAAAGTTCAGAAACTATAACCCATTGTATACTGAAAAGGAAGTTTGTTGCTGAATATTTTCAATTAACCAATCAATCGGGTTATGCATCTCTTGATTATCTCTTTCAAATATAGTAATGACAAAAAATATGATAGAGAGAACTTGGGGCAGAGATGTTCACAGATGTTCAAAATATGATAGAGAGAACTTGGGGCAGAGATGTTCACAGGTTCTTATCGCCTCTCAATCTGAAATTAGTTAATATAAATCTAGTATTTCTAGAACTTCCAAGATCAAAGTAAATGGGGACTGCAACTAAGAAATTAAAAGATGATTGCTCCTGGGGAGGAAAGCTATGGAAAATCTAGACAGCATACTAAAAAGCAGATCACCCTGCCAACAAAAGTACATATAGTCAAGGCTAAGGTTTTCCCAGTTGCAATGTATGGTTGTGAAAGTTGGACCATAAGAAAGGCTGAGCGCCAAATAATTGAGGCTTTTGAACTATGGTGCTGGAGAAGACTCCTGCAAGTCCCTTGGACTGCAAGGCGATCAAATCGGTCAGTCCTAGAGGAGATCAATCCTCTAGGACTGCTCTTTGGAAAGCCAGATCCTGAAGATGAAACTCAAATACTTTGGCCACCTAATGAGAAGGAAGGACTTACTGGAGAAGAGCCTAATGCTGGGAAACATTGAAGGCAATAGAAGAAGGGGACGACAGAGAATGAGGTGGCTGGATGGAATCACTGAAGCAGTAGGCGTGAATTTAAATGGACTCTAGAAGGTGGAAGAGGACAGGAACGCCTGGAGGAACGTTGTCCATGGGGTCACGATGGGTTGGACATGACTTCGCAACTAACAACAACAACAATTTCTAGAACTGCACTGAAAATTCAAGGCCAGCAAAATATTAAGACTGTTCTACATCTCTTTTCTGCTGGTCCTCAAGACTTTTGCAGCCCAGATTGAGCAGTCCTAATAAATCAATGCTGGGTATTTTTCACTAAATCCCATTGAATCCTTTGGACTATTCTCCAAGTTCTACACATTCCTTTATCCTTTCCTAGCTGGCCCATATTTTCAATTTTCACATTCATATTATAGACCAGAGTTACGATTTCCTTTAGGTAACCAGATAGCCTGCAAGATGAAAATTGGTGTCTCATATCCCTTTCTTTCTTTCTTTCTTTCTTTCTTTCTTTCTTTCTTTCTTTCTTTCTTTCTTTCTTTCTTTCTTTCTTTCTTTCTTTCTTTCTTTCTTTCTTTCTTTCTTTCTTTCTTTCTTTCTTTCTTTCTTCTGGATGACATTTACAGTAGGCATATTATCGAAAATATTCTGCTAAAATGGGGATCCATTATGAGTTATATATTTTTCTTCATCTGCTCTATTTTTCACGTAAGGAAATATGTTGGAGATGGAAGGCATTCAAAACTGCACCTGGGATTTTGACTGCCAACTAAAATACCGCATGAATCCAGCAAAGGACCATGGGCAAATTGCCAAATCCTCTGATATACACTTATTGCCAGATGAACAGCACAGATGTTTATTTTTTTATTATTGTGGTTGTTACTTTCTTACCACTTCGTTTTGAGTGGTGTTATTTGAACTGCAGATTTTCTGTGGATGGTTGTTTTTAAGAAATATTTTAACTAAATTCAGTTTTATGATATCTTCTTCCTTTCACATTCTGTACTTGTGTTATTTAAGACAACTAATGTTGTGAGAATGTTCTTATTTAAAATGCTTTCTAAAACATTTTTTAAAATTTATTCCATTATATAAGTAAAGGGTTATGTGAAGGAAGTATTGTACAGTTTTATGAAAGTACTGCTAGTAAATAACACATCCATTTTGGTTTTGGCAAGATAACTGGATTCCATGCTGATATATTTTTCTTACCAATGTAAGTCAGAAAGATACAAGCAGTACTTTTTCCAAACTGTGGTTCGGATACTGTGTTACAATTCGAATAAAATCCAGCCTACTTAATTATAAGCTTTTGAAATTCACTGAATTTCACTGAATTGACTTCAGTGTCTTAAACAATTTGGGGAAGGGGCAGAGATGCAAAATATTGATTGGAAATGAAATGTGTGTTTTAAGCACTACTGTTTAGCAGCAATAATGTCTTTCAGAAGCATTTCTGACCTCTGTACATCAATTTCAAGTGAATTATTGCATTTATGAGAAGTGAAAAACTCATCACCGCAAGCTACGAATTGGAAAATTTCTACCAAAAAGAAGGGCATGCTGTTTCCTGAATATTCTTTATAAATACTTAACTAGATTAAATCCCCACAGGAGATGAATCTAATCTTCCTCATGAGAAATCACACCAATGATACCTCTTGATAGAAATTGTGAAATTCTACTTCTTGGATGTCAACTGGAAAAAACTTTGAATTTATAAATTCAAGAGGCATTGGGAGTAATGGACATTTCTGTGATACTCACATTTTTGCTCCCCTGATTCCATCTTATTGCTTTTCTAGTAAATCGAGTATGCAAAGTAACACCAAGGCCAGTTTTAAAATACATACAGCTATTTAACACATTGCTTAAACTGAATAGCAATGCTGTTTCTGAGGTACATCAGCTCAAATTAAAAATAATGTCCTGGCTCTAAAAAGCAGTAAAAACCTATAAGAATACAGTAAACAGAGTTCTGATTTGCATGAAAGACAGTTAAAAGCAACATGTATATGCCAAAGTCATTATTATTATGAAAGATGTTTTGTTTCAGATCAGCTTCAGGTTAATCATGAATGTTAATGTCTATTAAACAAATATATGTGCAAATAATCAGCCTAGAAAATGTGCAAATAATCAGCCTAGAAAACTTTCAGTTTTTCTACAGAACATTTTTAGAATTTTTATTTCAACTCTTACTCTGATGTACTTACCTTCATACATATGTTTACATTTATCTTTCCCAATTTGAATACATCTTTGACATAGATTTCAAATTATTGCTGATTCGCAGCATGAGCATTAACATATTTTAAATAAAATATAAATTGTCCAGGCTACAGACATTGTTTCCTTATGCTGAATAATTTTGGCTTTTCATTCTTCCTGTAATAACTTGGGTGCTTGTTTCCTTTAACACTTGCCTTTTGGGTCATAATTTCTCTCTGCGTGCTTAATATGGAAGGTAGCAGGATTCCTGTGAAAAGGTCATTAACTCAGTGAAGCTTTTTTATTTTCCTTGACTGAAAACTCCACAGTAATACTCAGCAAATATAACTGCAGCAATAATTGATTACAGTAGGGTCTCAGGTTTCTAAGCAATTACAGGAAAAAGGCATAGCTGTAGGGTACAAATCCTTTATCAGTCAATCATGATATCTGAGAAACAGTGTATAGAAAGATAGGGTATTTGCAGTATACTTTTTTGTAAAGGTCCAGATGATGGCCATAGCAATGTGATGTCAATTCATAAAACATTCCTATGCCTGTTATAGTAGTTGCCATAAAAAAGGGGGGAAAGTGAAAGTACATTCCAACTCTTATCTTTAAAAAATTGTAACTAAAATACCAGAGTTTTTGCCCGTGAATATATTTAATTGGAGAACGTGAATGATGACACCCAGCCTGTGAATGTGCTCAATTGGAGAATCTGGTTTATGAGACACCCAGTGGGGAGAGGGGAAACAGGGTCACAGGTGACTGTAAATTACGTATGCCAGTTGGCTTCATACAGCGCAGTACCAGAATGGCACCACTAATGAATCCTTTGAAATTTTTTGAAGTTTGGCTCAAGAATCATGATTTAATTAGAGCAATTTCTGGAATCCTGAAATGTGATTGAAACTGTAGGATTTTTTTTATGTGTATCACACATACAACCCAAAAATACAGGTGGTCTTTTTTTTTTTTTTTTTTGACACTAACTTATGTACTGCCCCAATGTTTTTTTTTTTTTTTTAACAGCTTAAGCGGATACCCTTCCAAGATAGATGAGAGGGGGGGACAGGGGTCTTGTTACACCATTTTGTTTAATTTTGACATTATAACCAATGGACACTCCTGTTGTTTGGATTGCAGCTAAGCTTGATGTTATAACTGGGTCCCCAATCTGTTTCTATCTTCTTCTATAGCAGCTTAAGCAATGGATACTTCTTCCCAAGATAGATGAGAGGGCAGATTGCTGTTTGGAAGGATTTAATCTTTTCCCCTCACTGTCCATACAGGTTGGAATCATCATCTCCATAGGGAAAACATTACACAGGATCGGTTGCAGAGCAAGTTGGAAGAGACTATTCTCCTTAAGGACTAGGACTAGGGCAGGATAGCTTTTGTGGGTTTAAATTTAATGTATTAGATGTGTTATGGCAACTCACTCGAGAAGTGAGTGGCTTACAGAAAAAAAGTAAAAACAATTAAAACAGTTTAAACCCACAAGAATAATCAGTGCCGGCTAAAACAGCTACTACCATAAATAGGCTAAAACTACAAAATATGTCCCACCAATATATTACAATCACAGTTAAACCAAGCCTGGGAACAAAGCATTGTTTCTGTTCTATTTTGATATTTCAGTCCCAAACCAAGGATATGAAAATGGCTAGAAACTGTCACAAGGCCCTTTGCATCTCATGAAATATCATTATGGACACTGTGTGACAATAAACTGTTCCTACTAATAGAGAAGAAATTGGAAAAATAGAAAGAGAGGTGCAGTCCAAACAACTTCACTAAGTTAATGTTCAGATGGATGGATCTTTGAAGAATGGCTTCAGGTTTCTATGTGGTTTCTCAGTTGCAGCTCAGTTGGGTTGAAGATTTCCCTCTTTCTTTTGGACCAGCAGCTAGAGAGAGACTTCCTATCATGGTTTTGAATCAGATAATATTTCCTTTATACCCAAAGAGGAAATTCTCTCCCAGATAAATTAGTTTTGTTTAACTGTTCTAAATTAACAGTCTTGATTTAGACCTTCTTCATTTAAATGCTCAGATTGCTCATGATTTTAATTTGGTCATGTATGTGTTTGCTTTCATTTGTATCTTATGCTTAGTTCACTGGTCTCGGAGAGTGTTAAAAGTTGTGTTCTTTTATTTGCTGATCTTTGGGCAAGTTTTCCTCTGGATTGAATGAAGATATGTGAGGAATCAGTGGATGTGTATTTCTACCTTATGGGATCAAATTGCTTAGAAGACCACTTGAGTTTGTCAGATTCTGTCCCTTTCCAATGAAATTTCATTATCTATATATCACATCCATGATCCATGATAAAGCTTTAATTAATAACTTCTAATTTTTTCTCCCTCCTTTGATTGAATGGTAGTGAATGCTCAAGACAATGAAGACCATGTTCCTCTCCACTTCTGCTCTCGATTTGGACATCAGGATATTGTCAGGTTCTTGCTCCAAAGTAATTTTGAAGTCCAGTCACATGTGGTTAACATTTATGGGGACACCCCACTACACTTGTGAGTAACAAGCAATCCACGGCTTTTTTTTTCCTCCTTAGTGTGCACTATTTTCCACTTTTCTTTACCAAAAACAGTGACTTGATCATTTTCTCTCCCTCCAGGGCTTGCTACAATGGAAAATTTGAAGTTGTAAAGGAATTAATCCAACTTTCAGGAACAGAAAGTCTCACTAAGGAAAATATATTTAGTGAAACTGCCTTTCATAGGTATTCTGTTTTATGCTTGATTTCTTTTCCTTTCTCCAAGTCAAACAAATTACTGGATCATTCTATCTGTCAGATATTTGATTCATTACTCAAAATGTCACTGAAAAGGATTGGTAAACCTTATTTTATCTCCTTTTCCTGGGATATTCACCAGGTCTCATTCCCAAGCTTTCCTTTTTGCACTCTTATTTACCGTTTTCCATGCTGCAAAATGCATCTGCTATAAAATACATCTGATGAGTCTCATATTTGTACCAAGGATCATTAATGAGGAAAAATTCTAGGGAAGCCAAAGCTATAAAACAATAAAATAACACAAATACAACGCCCAGAACCAAAAAAACAAAAGCTAAAAGTAATTTGTGCAAAGAAAATGAAAAGCAAAAAGGTTAACAACTCTTAATGCCTTTTTGGCAATGCTAAAATGCTAAAAATGCTAAGATAAACAGAAGATTTTTCTAATCTTGTGTATTTGTGTTCTTATATATTATTGACTAAATATTCTCAATAACTGATTTGATGTTGTTTTCAAAAATTCTTCTAATTCATTCAGTGCATGTACCTATGGCAAGAACATAGAACTGGTGAAGTTTCTTCTTGATCAGAATGTAATGAGTCTCAATCACCAAGGTAGAGATGGACATACAGGTAAATTACTAAGGATCAGTTTGTGTTGTATCTGTGCAAGAACCAAGGAAAAAAAATGTATATGATCCAAAACAATGATTAGAAAAACTATTTTGTGATAGACCAGCTAATAATTAGGCCAACAAATTAACATTCATAGTAGTATGAATGCAATAAATGCAACAGCTGTGCAACTGTCTTTAAATGACACACATTATCTGACATGCAGTAATGCTGAAGTCTAATCCAGGCTTAAATCAATCTCCTCCAGGAGAGTAGACTAGGCTGGGAAGTTAAAAAGACATTGTGGTAGTAGGACTTACCTACATAATCATTTGAAATCAAGCTCAACTAAAACAAATCTACTTTTTCTTATAACCTTCAAATCCATTTTATTATTCTGTAGCCCGTTATATTGTTATGAAAAATCTTTCTTATAACGCTTTTTTTCTCTTCTTCCTCCTCCTCCTCCTCCTCCTCCTCCTCCTCCTCCTCCTCCTCCTCCTCCTCCTCCTCCTCCTCCTCCTCCTCCTCCTCCTCCTCCTCCTCTTCCCCCCCTCTTCTTCCAGGGTTACATTCTGCTTGCTATCATGGCCATATCCGCCTTGTCCAATTTTTGCTGGACAATGGAGCTGATATGAATCTAGCAGCCTCTGACTCCAGCAGGTCCAGCGGAGAAAAAGATGAACAAACCTGTTTGATGTGGGCCTATGAAAAAGGTAGCGTTCTTTGGGTATTCTTGTTTGTGCATTAAAAAGAAGGCATTACAAATCAGAAAAGCAGAACAATGCAGGAATCTTTTGAAAATGGCTGACCATATGCATCTGCTTCTGACACTAAGAGAATGCAGAAGACCAAGTATTGGATTTATGCTTTCAGAAATGCTAACCCGGTAGCCAAAGTTTGAATTCCACGCCAATTCAGTCTTGACCTTTCTCAACACCTATAAAATAAAAATCCAAAAATCCATAATTGTATGCTTGAGTATAGACAAGACTTTTTAAAAGTCTTTGCCCCCCTTGTCTATTATGACTGAACAAGGTTTCACAGACAGCATTACAATGCAGTTATCCATGAAGTTCATTACGAAGTCAAGGGCTACTATTGATTTTATGCAGAAAGAAACTTTGGTTCTATTGCAAAGGGCAGAAGCAGATACCTCTTTTAAAGACAGAGGCCTATCCTTGATTTCCTGCAAAAAAAACAAACACCTGCATATTACACATTTTACAGGTCTGGTCCGATAACACCTCATTTCTACTTTTACTTTTCCTCCAAACTCATCTAGAAAATTGTCAAGCTCTGGAAGCTATTTCCTTCATGCTTATCCATCGCTGAGCCAAAATTGACCTGAAAATGTGCCCAAATTCGCATAAGCTTCTATTCATTCTGAAGTCATCAACAACCATTCTTGAGTGTGACATTTTTATGCGTTATACATTGAGATTGTAATCTCATGTCATTCAGAGTGAATTCCAAGTAGCTTATAAATGCATTTTAGCCAGGATTATTTAGCTTTATAAATATACTGGTACATTAGAAATAACCACTTTTTTTAATGTACTGCCAGTTCTTTATCACTTGACTGGTTTATCACATTTACATATTCTCTGAGCAACATTCAGTCTTTGTAACAATATTGTAACAAAATTACAATATTTAAAACATTCAAAATGTTACATTTTTTAAAAAAAGAAAACATTATTTTTTTAAAAAAAAATTCTCATAAAGAAGATCTCCTAAAAGAATGTAAAGCCTTACAATATGACAAGACATTAAAGCTGGTTTTGAATGTGGGCACAAATGTGTGTTTGTGTGTGCATCTGTGTATGTTTTCTCTCATAGTTACAGGTAATACTTGACTTATGACCACAACTGAGCTCAAGATTTCTGTTTCTAAGTGAGACAGCTGTTAAGTGAGCTTTACCCAATTTTATGACCTTTCTTGCCACAGTTGGTTGTTAAGTAAATCTGGTTTTCCCATTGACTTTGCTTCTCTGAAGATTGCAAAACATGACCAAGGGACACTACAAATGTCATAAATATGAGTCAGTTGCCAAGCATCTGAATTTTTGATCATGGGGAAGCTGCAATGGTCATAAGTGTGAAAAACACTCATAAGTCACTTTTTCAATCCTGTTGTAACTTTGAACAGTCACTAAATGAACGGTTGCATGTGACTATGAATGGATTAAATTATTACCATGGTATGTGTACTGTTGTTCTGACCCAACCCTATTACCAGCAAGAAAATCTCAAACAAATGCAGCAACTCAAACCTTCTCAGCTTTAATCTACAAATAACTTCTTTGTAGATAAAAGATGGCTTGCAGCCAATTAGTCCAACCAGAAAAGCCTTGATAGAATTCTTCACACACAATGCTGAGTCCTTAGAATGTTTTTGCTTTCTGCAAAAGCAAAAACCTTTTGAAACCAGGCTTATATTCCCTGGAGGGAGGGGCCATTACGTTGCATCCTTACTCCCAAGTCGCCAGTGCTGCTCCAGCTGTTCTCCACAAATCATCCTGCGCTGACGCACACTTGGCACAGGCTCCTCGGGAACCTCCTCATCACTGCTGCCAGCCCCCACAATCTCTAAAGGCAGCAGTCCACTCCCTGGTGGTCCTGGCCCCTCATCAGAGTTATCGTTCTCCTCAGCCATCTGCACCTGCTGCCAGCTAACCACAACATTTATATCCAAGAATACAAGATGTATTATGGTGCCTTTAAACTCAACAGCAATACTCTTCGATATTTCATGATGTACTTTTGAGCTGCGTTCTCAGATTCTGTGTTGGCAATGTGGTACTTCTGTGTTGTTCTTGTTTGCTTCTAATGGCGATTGCTATTTTTCAGGACACGATGCTATTGTCACCCTTTTGAAACATTACAAAAGACCCCAGGATGAATCCCCTTGTAATGAATACTCTCTACCTGGAGGAGGTGTGGTGTTGTTAAACTATTCACTTTGCATGGCTAAAAATAACCTTAATAGCTGCTTTGTTCCAAAGAACTAGATAGCTGTGAGGGAAGTCAATACGAACAGCCTCAAAACAGTGCAGCAAGAATTCATAGCATAAGCAGACATCATTGCTGACTGCAGAATCTAATCAGTTTCTTAGGGGCCAGATGGAATAATAAGAGAGAAGGATGAGATCAGGCCCTTAGCAGGAGGCTATTTTAATACACCTGGAGAACAAGCAAGACATTGCAAAATAAAGGAAAGGCTACAGAAATATCAGATTATAGCAAGGAAGGAGAGGAAATTCAGGGGCTTTACAGATGGCTGTAGGCTGAGAGGATAAGAGAAGCTCAGGAAGTAAGAGCCTAAGTGACTAAAAATAGAACTGCCAATAGTTCACAAGGTAAGGAAATCCTAGGAAGAGCTAAGAAAATGGGAGCTATAAGCATGTAAAACAAAAATCAGAGTCATGTACACTATGTAAGATTTGGCTTCCCTCCTAAAATGACTACACAGAAAATGAGCAATTATAGACTTAGGGGTCTATCCACTCTTTCAATAAGCAAAGGAATATGAGAAGACTCTGATGACATGATGCCCTTATATTAATTGTAGGTAAACTGTCAATTATATGTAATAGGGGTTAGTTATTGATCTAGTGCAGGGATGTCAAAATGGCAGCCCCCAGGCCCCACCCTCCCAGCGCCACAAAGGGAAAAACCATCATGAAACATCATGTGACGGCAACGTGACACCACAAGTTTGACACCTGTGATCTAGTAGGTCTGGCCATATCCCACTGACATTATATATCATGGTCTATATAAAACAGACAATAAACTTGAGTAACATTGAATCAAGGTTAACTGTAAGAAAACAATTTTGCCATTCCATATTACCTGCAAGCTTAGGAGGAGTGAAATAATTCATTTTGTGATTGATTTTTTTTTTCTGTTATGCATTTCAAAATTCAAGGATATTGCATGTAATGCCTGCTGGTTTCAGCCTATTCTTTGAAGTTTGTTTTGCAGCAACCATTGCTAAATATATCATAAACAAGAATATGATTTATTGATTGATTATATGCCCTCATCAATTTCGACTCCTAGGGAATAACATATATAGACTTCCTCCATAATGATCTATCTCTAACTTGTTTTTTCAAGTCTTTCAACTGTTTGCCACTGTAACCAAATTCATCCACTTGGCATCGGGTCATATTCCTTTTCTTTTTCTTCTACCTTTCCCAGCATTAGAGCCTTTCCCAGAGGGCTAGGTCTTTGCATAATATGTCCAATTTAGGATAATTTGAGCTTGGTAATTTGTATCACAAATGAGAACTCGGTTGATTTGTTCAATTATCCATTGGGTTGTTTCTTGGCTGTCCATTCCCAGGAGCCTTTCCAACACCAAAGTTCAAAGGCTCTAATATTCTTAGAATATTAGAATAGAAATATTCTTCATATCCTATCCTACTTCTTTAAAGTCCAACCTTCATTTTTTGATGTTCAGTGGAATACAATGGCCTGCACAATTCTGACCTTTGTAGGTTTAGATACATCACAGAATTTGAATATCTTTTCCAAGGATTTCATGGCATATTTGCTATTCCTAGTCTACGTGCTAGTCTGCGACATATTTCTTGACTGCTTGTTCATTTACTATTGATGATTGATCCTAAAAGGTGGAAGATATCCAACACTTTGATATTTTAATTGTGAATTCTAAGGCTAGTTGTACTCCTGTTTCATTCATTTGATATTCTTTATAATTAATTTTAGTCCCATTTTTTTCACTATGGTCTGATTTTTCATACTAGGGTCTCTGGATCCTTTGCATTTTTAGCTTTAAGGGTAGAGTCAACAGCATAGAGAGGTTATTGAAGTTTCTTCCTCCAATTTTAAAAATGATGATAGATTTCCAATCCAGCTTTCCTTAATATGCAGCATATTCAGCATGTACTGTAGATTGAGTAAAGAAGGGGCAGGGGATATGCAGCCTTGTAGCCCTCATTTGCCAACATAGAACCAATCTCTTTCACCAGATTCTGCCTATACTGTGGTTTCCTGACCTCTATATAAATTTACTATGAGGACAATGAGATGTTCTGGGCTTTCCATTTTTCCTGCGCTTGACATGATTGACACAATCAAACGTTTTTCTATAATTGACAAGGCACACACTGACTTCTTTTTTGTATTCTTTGACTTCCTCATTTAAACAAGCAACATCAGCAATGGTGTCTTGTATGTCTCAATCTTTTGTAAAGCCATCTTGAATATCTGGCATCTCTTTTTCCATCTATTATTTTGCTAATATGTGAAGTTAAGGATATTGCACAATAGCTTGCATGTTCTATTAAGTTTATTTTTTGTATTAGAATGTAGAATTCGAATATTCTTCAAATCAGTTGGCTACTGTGTTGTTCTCCAGATTTGCTGGCTTTGCCTGGTTAGAAATTTGATTGATTTTTCTTCTGTGGCTTGTGATATTTCAGTGGGTGTTCCATCAATTCTTGCAGCCTTCCAACTTGCTAATGACAGGAGTACTGATTTAACTTCATCTCCTAGTAGTAAGTAAGAAATATCTTCTAAAGTATCCTGGATGTTGACATCTACACTATCTAGTGTTTCAAATTTGCATCTTCCTTTGATCTGCTTTGAATTTGTTACTATCTGACCGATGTTATCCTTCAGCATATCAACTAGAAGTTGGAATGTTCTTTTCTGTTTAGAGATCTTTTGAAAGACTATCCTTGTCTTTCCATCTTTGTTTCCACCTTTGGTGTCTTTGCAGATGTTATAATGCTACCACTTGTCTCTTCTGAAACTGTTAAGTTCTTTTCTGAGATTTTTTTTTGTCTTTCTTGACAATTTCTGCAATTTGTTCTGACATTCCAGTTTGCTTTCTAGTCTTTCTTCATTTTTGGCAATCTCTTCTCACTTTCATCCTTAACAACCTGCTTAAATTAATTCCACAATACCTTTGTTTCTCTATCAATAAAGTTTAGAACTTCAAAGAGATTCCTGATGTACCTTGAAATGGATGGATATATGTTCAAGATGATCATATTGTGGAACTTGACTGGCTATCCTTTTCTTCTTTAGCTTAACTTGGAGATTGCACATGAGCAGTTCATAGTCTATTCCATGGTCAAGACTTGCCCATATCTTTGATGTTATAATTGAACTCCTCCAGATCCTTTTACTACTAATATAGCCAATGTGATTACTATACATTCTATGTGGTGATGTCCTTGTATAAAGCCATCATTTTAGTTGTTTGAAGATAATGTTAGCTATAAGGGAACATTGGAGTGGCTGAAATTGATTAGGCAATTGCCTGAGTCATTTTGGATTCTTAAGCCATGCAGTCCAACTACATTTTTCTCTTTCATGTTTCCAACACTGGCATTCTAGTTTCCCATCACAAGCAGCATAAGTGTGAATAGAAATCAGATGTAGACATTTTTCTTTAGTTTCAAATATATATTTTTGGATATTTTTTATTATTTCTTTCTGACCAAACAGAACACTCACAGTATGAAGAAATTTAGTGGTTTAAGCTATATGAGTGGCTTATAGAACTTCAACACAAAGTATTATCAAGGAAATCTTTGCTTAAAGCAAATAAATTTCCATTATACCAAGCTCAATTATAATTTTACTAAGAAAATAGTTAATGCAGGAACAATACTGAATTAATTCTGAAGTATCAGTGGTTCATAAAATTAGTCAGTGAATGCTCTCCACGGATTCTGAATCTATTAGATAGATAGGTAAATCTGTTTTGTAAGTAATGATTATAAGCGAGAAGTATGGTTTATAAAATTCTACTTTAAATATAGGTGCTTCATTGTGTCTGGGAACAGACTTCATTACTAAGTAATGCCAGGCCATTCTTATAAACCAATTAATGAAATAGCACCCAGTAAAATTACTATTTTCCCTTGCATTTAAGAGTGATTGTAATATTGAAATCTCTCAAACTAGTGGGATGACATGAGATTTTCTTTTGCAGTAGTCAGAGTGAGGGAGCTGTTCAAGGCATGTAATACTTTTCTCCCATTGATGCTGTCTAGAAGGTTTCCTTTCTCTGGTGTAATACATCAAATAATTCAAGCAAATAGATTGGAATGCCTTTCTTCTTCAAATTACCCATGATTATTTATTGGGACTTTTTATTAGAATTAATAAAAACTTAAGAGTACCATCAACTTTTTTCAGTACCATACCGGGTGTTTGTTGTGTAAAGTGGTTAAAAGCAGCCATTGTTAATGGATCATCTGTATTGTCTAAACCTCATTAAAACCCAATCTTGATTGTCTAAGATAAAAATCGGGGTTCATTTGGTGAATCTCAAAATATTTACATGGAACATCAAAATGAACATGGCATTAAAAGTTTGTTTTAGTAAAACATTCTAAATCTTTGGGTTGCATATATCTTTTGATATATTTTTTGACTGACATCATCAATTCTTTTCAAAGCATGAGTAAATAATGACCATAGGATTTAATTTGTTAACAGAAACTTATTTAAAATATTGTACATGTTTTGAAAAGACTTGTAAGGTTTACTTTCTTTTTTTAAATTTCAGATGGATCATATGTGTCAGTTCCTTCTCCTCTAGGGAAGATTAAAAGTATGACTAAAGGTATGTTGATTGCTAAGAATTTTATTTTTAATATCTTACCAAAAATAGATTTATTGTAGGTCAGGTAAATTTTTGAGAAACTGGCTTTTAATCTTTATAGCTTTTTTTCTCATGCTGAAGTTTTATTAAGGCTGAGGTAGGTTAGATTCATCTTCTCAACATATCCACAGGCACACTTAAATCAGCGAGAGAACTACTGAGCCTTTTTATCTTGGATGGGATACTATCTACACAATCTGTTCCTCAAGTGAGGCTTGCCAGCTTTTTCATTCAAATCTTCCCTGTATTTGAGAGCTTGCAAGAAATTTAACAGGCAGAGTTTTGGCCACAGCTCCATACTAGGGAAAAATATACAGCTGACATTTTTTCCTACAATTTCCCCCCCTGTAAAGAAGCTATTAAGATACAAAAATGCTATCAGAGCCAGGAAACCTAAGCACTAAAGCTCAGCGATATTGAAAATTGGCAACACCAGAGATCAGGCCAAAATAGAAAATGTATTTTATTGCAAACCGATAGTAAAACATTACAATCCAAGAGTTTTGTTCAGTTTAAGTTTGCCAGGGTTTGATGGGGGGAAAAAATCAGATTTGGCTGTTCTGTGTTGTGTTGACACAAAACCTCAAACAATTTTAAGAAATAGTGAAGATTCAAAACTCTTGGAAACCAAAAATCTGGATGCTTGCTACATAGCAACAAAGAGACCCCCAAAATAGCATGCTTGCCATCATGTTTGTGGTTCAGATAGGGTAAATTGCCTGTCTGCCTTGAATTCAGTGGAATTGTGCAGACTTTCAAATGAAGTCATAGATGCTGATACATACTTGTAGTTTTATATAAATCATTTTACATCTGTATATACACCAAACAAGACAGTCAGCACATCACTACATAATGAGGTAAATCACCAGATAAATCACAGAACAGTATACAGAGCACATAGAAGAAAAAGGCAGAGAAAAAGGAAACACCCTTTACACCCAGCAGCCAATCAACATAGATTACCTCATGTAGGAGACAGCACTCCCCAACCAATCAAACGACCACTGTATGTTCTGTTCCATTATCCACTTCCCTGATCCAGCTATTAAATATTTAACGGGCAGTTCTCGACTTATGACCACAATTGTGACTCGAAAATTTATTGTTAAGTGGTCTGTGCTATTACAGGCATTACATAGCCATTCCTGATTTTACGACCTTTTTTGCCAAGTCATTAAGCATGACATCATGTGATCCCAATTTGCAGCTTTCTTGGCCAACTTCCCTATTGCTTTGCTTCTTGGAAGCCAGCTGGAAAGGTCACAAATGATGTCCTGTGCAACTATTGTAAATGTGAGGTGGTTGCCAACACCCAGATCACAATCACATGACCATATGGATGCTGTGTCAGTTTTAAGTGTGAGGACCAGTCTTAAGTCCCTTTCTTTAGCACCATCATAACTTTGAACAGTCGCCATAAATGAATGGGTTGCAAGTTGAGGACTACCTGTAGCTTAATAATTTGCCTTAATTGAACTCTGTGTTTCTGATCTTTCATACAAGACACAACCCCTTCAGATCAAGAAACTGTTCCAGAACTGATCCTGGCATAAAGTATTACATTCCAGTCAACTCATTAAGAGGTTATATTTTACACCACATTCCAAAATAAAACTGACTCAGTTATTCTGTGTTTTGTTGAAATCAAGCTCAGGACTGAATCTATACCTTCTGCTTGGCTCATCCCCAATGTGGTCCAGTCATCATTTTCTGAGTGCAGGACAGAAAATGTCATCTTCCCTTCACTCCCAGCCAATTGAAAACATGCCTGGGTTTTCCAGCTTCACTTCAATCAATCGATCAGAATACAGCTGGAAGGGACCTTGGAGGTGTTCTAGTCCAACCCCTGCTCAAGCAGGAGACCCTATACCATTTTAGATAGGTGGCTGTCCATTCTCTTCTTAAAAACCTCCAGTGATGAAGCACTCACAAATTACGAAGTCAAGCTGTTCCACTGGTTAATTGTCCTCACTGTTCGGAAGTGTCTTCTTAATTCCAGGTTGCTTCTCTCTTTGATTAGTTTCCACCCATTGTCTCTTGTCTTGCTTTCTGGTGCTTTGGAAAATAATTTGACCCCATCTTCTTTGGCAGCTCATCAAATACTGGAATAGTGTTATCATGTCCTTCTTTTCTCTAGCCATACCCAACTCCTGCAACCATTCTTCATATGGTTTTGTCTCCAGGCCTTTAATCATCTTAGTTGCTCTTCTTTGCACTTTTTCCAAAGTCTCAACATCTTTTTTTGTAACGTAGTGACCAAAACTGGATGCAATATTCCAGATGTGGCCTTACTTCATAAGTTCTTCACAGTGGATGGTCTTCAGCAATTTGTTCCATTCCAGTACAAAGCTCCAGCTCATTGTAACTCCAATATTTGGCATACCTTCTCCTTTCCTATAGGTGGTTGCCACCCTATGCAGCTATTCATCCTGAGTTTTTCATCTGCTATGTTCTCTGATGGTCAACAGTTATTTTTTTAAAATATATAATCTTGAAGTTGTTTTAGCAATGGCCTTTTAATAAAACTATTATCACCCCTAATCCTCGTACTCCTTTCAATGCTTATATCTCCCAGTGGATTTCCTTTTTGTATCTTCCCAGCCTGAGTGAAACATTATCCCCTTCCTTTCCTATCCCCACCCCACCCCTCTATTGCAATGGAAAAACATTGCTACATTACTTCTATAAAGCTGAATTATCAGTAATTCCTGTATCCTTTCTGTTTCCTGTATCACAAAGGGAAGGAAATGAGGGGGGGGGGAGGAAAGAGTTGATAATATTGGAAGGAAGACTGAGGATATCCATGTGTGTAAATACCTGGAAAGGAGAGGCAAAACAAGAGGAATAGTGAGGAGGAACAACCTCTCAAGGGAAAAAGTAGGCATTGGTACTCCAGTCTACACGGGAGTTGACTCGATCAGTGAATCTTGCCTTCCTTGCATGGATGGGAAGGCGAGAAGCAGAGGAATGGCCAACCAGCTCTTGGACTCTGTTGCCAATTGACTCAATCCAGGCTGAAATTTCTGAAGTTGGCTTCAGAAACAGATGGGAGCAGCGTGGCAGAAAAGCAGCTTAGGCATCAGTGCAGAATTGCCAAAAGTCCTTCGTTTAGTTTAAGGTTGGAACCAAAGCTAATTTTCAGAAAGAGTTTCAATTAACACCAATGCCTTTTAATGCAGTGGTTAGAAACAACAGCATTCCAGGAACAATGGTTGATTTCTTGTTTATCGTGGAAGCATTCAATTGACCCTCTTTCTTGCTTCAGCTTGTTACCCAGACAATAAAATGTGCATACACAACAAGAGTCTTTTTTTTTTTCTGGCTACAATCAATCCAATTCTCAAGATTGGTATACCCAAAACAATTGCTCTAAACAGCTTTTTATGACAATTAGCTCTACACAGAAGGAATGGGTAAGAAGCAGGGGAATGATCAATCAGGTCTTCCAGTGGGCATACTTCAGACTAAGCACAGCCAGAGGAATGCTATTTAAACAGACATTTGACCCTAAGAATGGTTATAATATTGAGGCGCCTATGGAATACTTCTTTTGGGACAGAGGATAACAAGGCTCATGTCATACTTTTTTGTTATCTTTGTGACTTTTCAATATCCCACCCAACCCAGTCTTTCTTGATTGGGGCAGGGAATAAATATTATTAAATGGATAAACAAACTGGAGCAGAAGGCTTAGAGAGAAACTCTAAAGGCATTTTTTAAAAAAAAGCAGAAAAAGAAAGGTCTCTATTAAATGTACATGAATGGATAACTGGCATTGTTAGCGGTACTACCGCACAGACAAAAAATAATAATTGGAAGAATTGATTTCTTATTTCTCCAAATAGGAAAACAGGGCTTATTGAAGGGGCAGTGGATTTTTAGGAGATGTGAATGCTCTTTTACATTAGTAAGAGACTTTGAAAAGCAAGAAAGTGAAGAGATGGGTGAAACATATTTCATCCTCTCGCTGTCTAATTAAAACCATCACCCATTCCATTAAATGAAATTAAAAAATGAAATTTAAGCAGAATGAACTATTTATGAGGGTTAGGAATGGAACATAATGCGCTGGTATGGTTTTCCTTTCTCGGTGGGAAGTTCCCACTGGTGTTAATGGTGGAGAGATGTGTGGAGTATCACAAGGATTGATGTGCTCCCACCCACCCCACCCCACAATTTAACATAACATGAAACTACTGGGTAGGATCATCTTTTGGGTTGGAGTAAGGTATCATCAGTGTGCAGTGTTTTGTGGCCCGTCAGCTGCCAGCAGAGCTAGCAGCAGTTTCGGATGAGGAGGAGGTTGAGGGGGAGCCTGGGTCAGCTTCAAAGCCTTTAAAAGGCTCTGATGAGGAAGCAGAATCAGAGGCAGATGCAGAGCCGGGGACTTCCATCCTTCCCCAGGTGGAGAGGCAGGTGTCCTTGGGGCCTGAGCTGAGTGAGGGGGAGGAACAGATGGAGCCCATCCCAGATGTGCATATGCGTAGAGGGAGAGGAGACCAACGGAAGTCAATAAGCCAGCTCTCAGGGAAAAGAAGATGTAGACGCTAGCCGGCCCCTCCTTGGCTGGGAAATAAATAGTAGAGGATTGGGAGTGGCCTGTTATCACAGACAACCATTCATCTTCCAGTGTACATCAATCAAATCAGATTCCTTTGCCAGAATCAGATTTTGTCAGGACTAATTGCTCTATATTTGAAGTGCCAACTGAGTGTCCCTGCTGGAAAATAACAGGGCATGAATTTGCCTCAGCCAGTGTGAACAGGGACTGTTTCTGCTTGGCTTAATAATTGAAAGGACTTTTTTAAAAATCTTGAGTTCTCATGTGAACAGAGACCATTCTTCCCCGGTTTCAGAAGGGGAAAATACTTTCATTTGTGACTTATTACTTTTGGTTTTGTTTATACAACCAAAAGGCTGTTCCTGCCCTGTTTTTAAAAGGGGGGTTGTTTTACTCATAAGTAAGCAGTTTCTCATTGCTTGCAAAGGCTGGGTCAGAACATGTAGATGATACTCAGTTGTATATCTTGACCCAAGTCTACCACCTAATCCTGTGAATGTGTGCCCATTCCTGGATCCAGAGCACCTCCAGGCAATCACTCATATCCTGGCCACCTTGTATATCAGCGGCGTCAAACTTGATTTTATTGAGGGCTGCATCGGGGTTGTGTTTGACCTTGAGGGGCTGTGGTGGGCGTGGCCAGGGTGGACATAGCCATCTTGACATCACTCATGTCAAGGGCTTCTGTGGTGGCCTGAGTGCTCTGCCAGTGAAAACAGGCTCCTGAGCTCCATTTTTGATCGTGACGGTCTGCTGCAACCCTCTGCCAGAGAAAATGGACCTCCATTTTCACTGGCAAAGGGCTGCAGGAGGACGTCACAGCCAAAAACGGGGCCTGGGAGGACTGCATGTGGCCCTCCTGAGCTCTGTTTTTGCTGACAGAAGCACTGTGGGCTGGTCCTTCACTGTTTCCAGGGCAGCCCTGCAGACCAGATCTAAGCACCCCACAGGCTGGATCCTGGCCCTGAGTTTTGAGTTTGATACCTCTGTTGTATATGGACTACTGAAATACATCCATGTGGCCCTTTTGGTTTATAAGATAGCTTCCAGGTGCAATGCAAGGTGCTCATTGTCACCTATAAACCCTTCATGGCAGAGGCCTGCTTATCTGGGGAACTTTCTATCTTTAATAAATTCTCCCTTTTGCTTTGGTCAGACACAATTGGCATGCTGTGGTCAAACAATCCTTTGTGATGGCATCCAGGAAGTGGGCTTCTTTGTCACTGTGCCTGCTCTCTAGAACAACATTATCCCAAAGATATTGATGCCTTCTGCCTTGCCTTCATTCTAAAGGTCATTAAAAACATGGCTTTTTCCCCAAGGCATCTCATAGGATTTTCTCTACTGAGTTGAATGTTCATCTGTTCTGGACATCTTGTATGTCTTTTCTGTTTCCTTTATGGGTTTTTTCACTGTTGTTGTCTGCAACGTTGCAAGCCACCCAGATTTGTCTGGAGTTAAGTAGCCTAATAAACAAATATTAGTTCATAACTCATTCTTCAGTTTCTCTTCAATGGCAGTTAGATCCTGAATGGTTCTCTCACTGTGACAATTGTTCTTTAAATTCCTGCTGATTCACTGTAAAACTGCCCCCAGATCCTATTTAAAGTCTAAACCAATAACCAATAAAGTCATGATAGCCTTTTCTGCTGCACCAGTCCAGGCAGGAGAATTCAGAAGATAACAGTCCAGTTATAAGAGGCAAGAGAACAACAATTACCTCACCTAAAACAGAACAAAATATTTAACATTCTTTATGTGCAAATTGATCATACTTTGGTCTAAACTCAAAAGAAAATACCACCATCAAAACATGTGTTTTCTTTTGAATATGACTCACTTGAAACATCTGTATTGAAACCATTTTGCACACCTATATATAAGATTTTCAATGCTGGACAGAAGAGAAGATTAACTGAAGTTTCTCCTGCTGAACTAAAGGGAAAAGAAACTTTCAAATGAACAGAGGCAGTTCTTCATTGGTAGGCAATCCTGTCTCTCCCATCCCCTGACTTCTCATGCTACCTTCTTATACAGTAGTCCTTGACTTACAACCACAATTGAGCCCAAAAATTCTGTTGTTAAGTGAGGCATTAGTGAAGTGAGTTTTGTCCCATTTTACGATGTTTCTTGCCTCAGTTGTTATGTGAATCACTGCTGTTGATAAGTTAGTAACTCGGTTGTTAAATTAATCTGGCTTCCCCATTGATTTTGCTTGTCAGAAGGTCGCAAAAGGGGATTACGTGATTTTGGGAGACAGCAATGGTCATAACTATGAACCACTTGCCAAGCATCTGAATTTTGGACACATGATCATAGGGATGCTGCAAAGGTGGTAACAGTGAAAAACAGTCATAAGTTACTTTTTTCAGTGCTGTTGTAACTTTGAACGGTCACTAAATGAACAGTTGTTAGTTGAGGACTACCTGTTCTACAGTTCACATGGCTTGGTGCCACACCATGGTCTCTCTGCTCTCTTTAAAATGAGCGGAGCAATGTTTTTATTTTTGTTATATTGCAATAGCATTGAGGGGACTCTGAGGATGGCACAGGCCTGTGACTCAAGCTGGTATAGATTTTTGTGTTTTGTTCATTGTCAGGTGGAGGAAGCAGTTTCCCGCTGAGCCATGGAACTCAAAATGGCCTCATCACGAACTATTGTCATTGGAACATTCTCAGGCCTCTTTGTAGGGACACTGGGGGAGAGGTGTTGTGTGGAAATAGCTTATAAAAGGAGTTTGATGATTTGGAAGGTTGGAAGATGGTTGGAAGTCCTACCTGTCAATGACTACTTCAGCTTCAACCACAATAACACACAGGCAAACAGTAGATACAAAGTCAAAGTAAACCACTCCAAACTCGATTGCAGAAAATACGACTTCAGCAACAGAGTGGTCAATGCCTGAAACTCACTGTCTGACTCTGTTGTTACATCCTCAAACTCCCAAAACTTTAACCTTAACCGGTCTACCATGGACCTCATTCCATTCCTAAGAGGGGACGTGCATAAGCACACCAAGGTGCCTACCAACCCTGTCCTACTGTTCCCATTTATTTGTACTCATTTATTATGTATATACTTATGCCTGTTTATACTTATATGTTATGTTCATACTTATATTTGTTTTCTCATACATGCTTGACACATTAAACTAAATAAATAAATAAAATAAATAAGTTTGGGTTAAATTCAGTAAGAACTGTAATGGAGAAAAGTTGCACATTGAGCATGAAGTATTCACCGACATTATTGCAATACTTCCTATGCCACTGAGACATTATTCTTACTGAGATTTGTTTTTTACATATTCCAAAATTAGTGATAATAATAACATAAGTCTAAGTTTCGTTTGATTTAAATTTGTGCCTTCATTTTAATAGAATCTTTAAAATTATGTGTGTAAAGCTAAAACAAGTCAATCATTCTCTTGATTCATGTCCTTTCCTAATTTTCTTCCCAAATAAAAGCTCTGAGTTCTGTAACAGTTTTATTCTGCCCATGTGATCAGAAGACATATTCAAAGATTTCTTTGAGAAATGTTTGGATAGACCTCTTACAGTAGAGCATGTGGATCAATAAGTTAGTCTGCAAATTAAGTTGTGTATCAAATCCAATTCCAGGAGTCACTGGAAGATCGCAATGGCAATAGAAATAGCTTCATAAGCTTCTGTTAGATAGAAAAGGCACTAATTCCTTGTATGAAGGATTTTCTATAGCCATTACATGATGCAGACAGAGTATGCATAGAAACTAGAGCACTGTTCTTTTAGTGATAAGCTTCTAAACCCAAAAAGCTCTAAGACAGATAGGATATTGAAAATTTGTTTATTATGTGGACTCATTGTAAGGTACTAAAACAAAGTAGAACTGAGATACTAGCTAGCCAATATATAATAAAGATGGCAATTTATTTATTTATTTATTTATTTCATAGTGTGAAAATTTGTTTTACAGTATGTAATTTATTTATTTGCTGCTAAATCCAAGGCTTTTAGTACAAATTTTCGTTTTACAGAAAAGGCGGATGTTCTCCTACTTCGTGCTGGTTTGCCATCCCATTTTCACCTCCAGCTTTCAGAAATAGAATTCCATGAAATTATTGGCTCAGGTAAAGACAAGTGGGAAATATGTTAATTTTAGCATATGCACATAGATACTTATTGGTGTGTTCTTAATTTGATGCAGGATCATTTGGAAAGGTGTACAAAGGAAGGTGCAGAAATAAAATAGTTGCAATCAAACGGTAACTTTAATAGTATCTTCTATTCAATTTTTTATTAATTAATTATGATTTTGAAGTTACACCCTTAAAGCTATTAAATATTCTTTTTTTTTTCTTTATCAGTTACCGAGCCAATACCTATTGCTCTAAATCAGACGTCGATATGTTTTGCCGTGAGGTTTCCATTCTGTGCCAACTCAATCATCCTTGTGTTATCCAATTTGTTGGTGCTTGCTTGGATGATCCAAGTCAGTTTGCCATAGTAACTCAATATATATCTGGAGGATCTCTCTTTTCACTGTTGCATGAGCAAAAAAGGTAAACTGTTGCATGAGCAAAAAAGCTACATCAAGTAAATAACTACTCACAACTATGTTAATTAAAATAGAGTGGATTGACCAGAGGTCAGCACTCAAGAAGAACTTCTTGCACAGATTCCATGAACTTGCTCAAAGCCCACAATGACCCTATCTATAATTATCTATCTATGATCGAAATAGACTGAGATCCTTAGTGATCCAGTGGAAAAGAAAAGTTGAGGAAAGAGGATGAGACAATGGAGAAAGGACTGCAGAAGGAGTGGGAAAAAAGTGATAGGTGACACTGGTATGGAAAATAGGGAGAGACAAGCAAAATGTACAATGCAAAAGTATAGGAAGAATTAGCAGCTTGGAAAGTAGAGTAAGTTGAGAGCATGAGGAGGTTGTATGTTACAGCAGAGAGCTATAAAATAGACAGAGTGATGTTCCTTAGAGTTAGTGACATTGTCAAGCAGGGTTCAGTAAACTGTAGAGCCAGTAAAAATTTCTGCTTCAAACCTATGATTTCAATTGCCTCTAAATGATTACAACTACCTAAGAATTCCTGGTGATAATATCTTTCTGATTCCAAGAATATTTATAGAGATGAAGTATATACCTTACTTATACATTCTTACAAGACAAGACAAGGCACACAAAAGTTGCCTGTTACTAAAGATCTAGTGAACAGATTTAATAAACCGTAGTGATCATTTGCCCGATGTAGAGTTTTTCTTTTTCTTTTAGTTACAGATTATTTAATACACCTTTCCATGGGGAGGCTATGAGAATTAGCTTTGGAGAAAAAAAAGTTAAACTTTTTTCAACTATATTGACTCAAATTCCTCAATGGAGATAGCCAGTTGGAAAAATAGCCCATGCCTAAATTTCATTCTGACAGGTGTTGGTTCAGGAGACTTCCTGGCATAAGTCAACTCCCTTTCTATAGACATGGTTATAAGTATATGAAATCCTGATATAGGCATCCTTTCCTTATCACAACAAAAGTAATATGAGTCAGAATAACAGAGCTGGAAGAAATCTTGGAGGTCTTCAAGTCCAACCACCTGCTCAAGCAGGAAACCCTATACCATTCCACACAAATGGTTGTCCAATCTCTTCTTAAAAACCTCCAGTCTTGGAGCACCCACAACTTCTGGTGGCAAGTTCCACTGATGCCCATCTTGACACAAGTTCCATTTTCTTTTATTTGTGTTGCAATATTGCATGAAAGTGTTTTGTCCCTTGCTTTCCTATGGGCTGCTATGCATGTTGAAATTTCACTTAATGCCATTACCATCATTATTATCCATAGGACACATTCTCCATTGGAGTGCCTGGTTGAGTTGATTTATTCAAGGGATCATAGTGGAGATTTTTTTAAAAAAAACAAAACACTAAATAAACAAATGAACAAATAAGCAAATATCTCCCTTCCTGATTTGTTCAGTTTCTCCATTCCAGAGTTTAAATAGAATTGGTTATAAATACACCAACAGTGTTTTGAAAATACAACTAAAAGTAGTCAGCAAAAGTTATTTATGATTGTTATGTAGGAAACAGTAGCTGCATCATAAAGAATCTTAAGCAAATGTGTTTCTACATTTGCCCATCTATTCACTCCATATTGATTAAGAGATATGTTTGCTGTCTGATTTTGCTATCTGTCTCGGAAACATTGTAATTTGCAATACATGGATAAATACAGGAAAGGATTATGCATAACGATTGGGTTTAGGCTTCCTCCATGAAAATAACAAATCTATTCCTTTTACGCCTGCCTCAGGGGAGCTTCCATTCACCATGAAATTAGTAAGGCATGAGCATAAATTCCAGGAACAACATGAATTGTAGCAAGTAGCAAGATTGGGCAAATAATGAGATCATGATATTGTTTCACAAATGATGGTACTTACTTCCTTGAATCAGACATTGTGCCTTGACTGCCACAAATTACATAATTGCATCCTTTTAACAATACACCTGTCATCATTTTGACATCCTAGTAGTAATGAATGCTCACGCTCATCATGAGACCTGTTCTACCTTGTCTTTTCCACCATGTTTTTCTAAAGATTATTGGACTATCGGACTTCCGGTTTGAAGAGCTTTGGTGACAGACAGAAATCCGCGATTGTGCATGGTTTCTGTCTGGGCTCGCCGCTGGAGCACCCCGAGCCAGCTGGTTTTGGGGCTAAGACACCCCGTAGAGGTGGTGAAGAGGGGTGACACTGCCAGCAGGGTTGAGGAGAGCCACATCTATCCTCCTCAGCTGGCCATTACTCCCTTTCCCGAAGGCAGTTGCAGCGGTGGTCAGAAATGGCCACCACAAAAAAGAACTCGACCGGAAAAGAATGTGCAGGAGGAAGATAAGAAGTGAAAGTTTTGGCTGACCAGGTTAAATTGTAAAAGCAACAACTAAGGTACCCTGGAATTTAAACTTACAAAAAATAACATCGCTCTCAAAGAAGAGTCGGAAGCAGCGAAGGAAAGTGAAAACAAAAGGTTTGGCTTTTTTTTCTTTCTTCTCTCTCCTTCCCTATACTGACAACTAAGAGACTTAAATAAGAAATCAGAAAAATCCGCTTTGACATCAATAGGCAATTAAGCTGAAAATAAAACAAAATGCCAAAGGGATAATAAAGATTTCTGGACATTAAAATTTTTCTTTTTCATAAGCAGGAAGGGAGAGAAAAAGAATAAGGGCAGGATCTGGAAGAGGGAGGAGACTGCCTGGAATTAAAAAGAATCTACAGTAAAACTTCAACAAGACTTCTAAAAGATACATTTTAATTGAAACTTTGCAACTAAATAGTAACCCCAGGAAGAGAAAGTGAAAAAAAGAGCAAAAAAGAAACAGCTTGCGTGTATTTGGATTATTTGGTGATCTTTGGATTCTTGGTTATTATATTTGAATGACTAAAATCAATCGGGTGGTTGTTTAAAAATTTATACAATGGCACCACTTCACATGAATTGAAAATGGAACTTAAAAAGTACAAAGAAGATGCACAAGAAGGGAAGGGTTCTTTTGGCTTTGTTTTTCAATTCTTAGACATGGAGATTTGGAACTATGACAAACAACAAGAAACGACTGCAAAACAAGAAGACTGGGACAAAGAAGAAGCCATCTTTAATGAACAAGCAATTTTATGTGGGGAAGAAAAAGGAAAGGGGGAAAGAGAATGGAGAATTTAAGACTTAAAAAAACAACCAAAGAAAAGAAAAATAATTCAAAAAATAAGTATAATACTGGAAAGCAACAGAAAAGGGGAATACAGAAGAGAGAAATAGAGGTAGAGAGACAAGGGGGTAAAAAGGGAAGAGAGAAGAAGAGAGGGAAGAAGGAAAGGAAAAGAAGTTACAAAGGACTGGAGCAAGATATAGAGAAACAGGACCTATTTAGAGATAATGGGTGAAAATCTAACTGAAAAGGGGATTCTGTAAAGGTACATAAGATTGTATTGTTATATTAGTAATAGAAATAACTTTAGAAAATTGGAAACAACGTATGATTAAAATGAGGGATAAAATAGTTAGTGTAATTTAGTGAAATGTTTGTGAATAAAATAAGCGAAATAAAATAAATGAGAAAATTGAATTAGGAAGGAACAGGAACATTTTAATTAGTTAATGTTTTATAAAATATAAGTGAAGAGGGGGGGGGGGAAATTAACTATGGAAAGCTTATAATTGTTCCCATAGATGTATGATATTTAATTGAAAAGTAATGTTAAAAATGTTAAGACTTTAATGAATATTAATATTAATGATAGAATTGAATTGGAATGGAATGTTGTTTTAATTATATACATTTATAATTTTTTTCTTTTTTTAAGAATACAGTGTGTATTTTAAGAATGTACCAAGCAGAATCCAAATGGAAGTTATGTATTATATTGAATGTTACAACTTTAGGGAAAAGATATAAAGGTGTCATACTCCAATCAGTAACTACAGGAGAAATTTTGTTTAATGAGAAAAGATAATAGATAATTGAAACAGGACAGACAAAAATATAAATACAATGATTTGAATTGAGATGAGATAATTAAAATAAAATTGAGAAAATTAAAAGAGGGGAGAAGCTATGCAGAAAATGTAAAATAGTAATAAGATATGGAATAGAATATAAAAATGAACATGAACGTGAATTTGTGTCTGTACGAAGAAATGTAACCCGGGATTACGCTACTTTCAAAAAAGATGTTTTATTTGTATTTTTTTTTCTCTTTGTGAAAACTCAAATAAAATTTACAAAAAAAAAAAAAAAAGATTATTGGACTATCAAATCTGTCATTGGAAGATATTAGAAGAGGAGATAGAATAGTAGGTATTCATAGGTAAATGAATAACTGATCTAACTTCTAATTAAGAACAAACCTATTGCAAATTAGAGATAATTTCTCATTTTAAATTGCTTGGAGGGACAAATTGATTTGCTTATGACAATTACTAGTTATCAATTTACTTACTAATCAGGAGGTCTGACAAATTCATTTCACCTGTCTCCAATCTGATGAAGGCACGTCTTTTTTTCTTCTTCTTTTCATTGCAGAAACCTTGACTTGCAGTCCAAATTAATCATTGCAGTAGATGTTGCTAAAGGTATGGAGTATCTTCACAATCTTACCCAGCCAATTATACACCGTGACTTAAACAGGTACATTGCTGTTGACAATGCTCAAATCATTAACCATAATTCTGAAACATATGTATGTCTGATGGCAATAACTTCAACAGTCAAATGCTGAAGTTTTCATCTGAAGATTGAACGATTTTCATAACTGAACCTATAATGCTTTCAAAATTGACCAATATTGTGCTCAGAAAAAGGACAATTTGATAACAGTGGCCTGAACAGACTTAAGGAGTATCTGGAAAAGCACATTCAGGTGAAGTTAAAAAATGTCAAGTGCTAGGAGAATTAGGAGATTCAGGCAGTTCAGATGAGTATAAAGTTTTACTGCAAGCTTAAGCCCTCTACAAAAATCTGAACAGTCAAGGAAAATGAGCAGGAATAAGAAGGCATTCAAGATGGCTGGACCTAGATCTCTTGCAGGCATGCAGGGACTTGTGACTTTTGCCATGTTTGACCCCTCCCTCAGGCTCAGCCTGCTCATCTCCTACAAATAAATGTGGAATACTAACCTTCCATATCCCATTTTTCCTTAAAATGAAATAAAGAGCACAGTGGTGGCATTTTTTTGGTCAGTTCTAAGAATTTTAAAACAAAGAACGGAACATTATGTAATCCATTGTCCTATAGTTCCATGGACAACATCCATAGGATTGATTATTTCCATTCCCTCTGATATTAAACTTTGGCTTAGCATCCTTAGAAAAAAAAATCCAACATGGAATCCTCTTTTTCCACCACTCTGTATGATTATTTGCATCAAAGATTGAAAGAAGTGTAATGACTTGAGTAGCACTGAAGGGACCAAAAGACCAAACAAGCTGGTCTTATTGTATTTTCTCTCATTCCGCACAAGAGAAACTCTTTAGAAATGGAAAAGAGTAAAAATATATTTAGGTATCTCTCCTCAGCTCTGCCCTGTTGGCCTTCAGGCCATTTGGTCAGAGTAACAGTTCTGCCTACTTGTATTTTGATGGCAGGCTCTGCCAATTATATCAGGGGAGATGAAGTAGCCCGCTGACTTGAAAGTAATCTTCCCTAGCTCATTTCCCTAGCTCGTTTGTATTTTGTTTCATACACAATTCCTTTACCAAAAAGTATAGGAGAAACCAGCAGGGAAACAATGTGGCATAGTCTGTTGCCATTCTCACTATATGTCTCTGAGTGCAGGTAACTAGGAACAGAAGGCAGGCAGGCAAAGCAATAGAAAGTCAACAACTTGTAGGAAGAATGTATAAAGGTTGGAGGGAAAAAAACTAAATCTGTTTATCTCCTATTGAGATGTAACTCACTCAGCATCAGGAGATAATTGATCCCTTTAAACTTCTTGAAGTAGACCAAGCCTATCCCTTAGCCTTTGATGGAGAAGTCTTGTGCTTGTGGTTTAATAGTTTTATAAATACTTTTGATGTCTCTTATCCTTTCTTGATGGCAGGCTCTGCCAATTATATCAGGGGGAATGAAGTAGCCCACTGACTTGGAAGTAATCTTCCCTAGCTCATTTCTTAAAACCGCCTGCAACTTTTGAGTTTCATTGTGATAATTAATTCCTAATTTGAAAGACATCAACTGTCTCTCATGCTTGAGATAATTTTGGAAGTAATTAATTCATCCATCCTGATTTATTAACTCAGTGGGAGCGCAGGTGATTATTATTAGAGCAGCCTACCAACCTTCTTGGTATGGCAGACATTTATTGAATCAGATATGTAAGGAAACAAAAAAATGTACTCTTCGCAAAGAAACAAAAGTGTTGATTTTATGTTTTACTGATACTCTTTAAAACTTTTTTTTTTAAATAACATTTTTCACTTTCAAAAAGTACATTTTTTCAAAATTAAAAATACTTTCCCCCCTTCAGGCTACCTCATCTTGAATCAACTAAGGTCAAACAAAAATAATTAAAAAATAAAATGATTTTCGCAATCAAAGAGTTACTTATATTTGCAGAAGAAAGTTGATAAAACTAGAAGTTCCCAGCAGTATCTGAGAAAATGCAGGTCGTCCTCAACTTACAACAGTTTGCTTAGTGACTGTTTGAAGTTACAACGGCATTGAAAAAAGTGACTTATGACAATTTTTCACATTTGTGACCTGGAGTCATGATTTACATTTGGATGCTTGACAACGAACTCACATTTATGACAGTGGCAGAGTCCCAGGGTCACCTAATCACCTTCTGACAAGCAAAGTCAATGAGGAAATCAGATTCACTTAACGACCATGATACTAATTTAGCAGCTGCAGTGATTCACTTAACAAATGTAGCAAGAAAAGTTGCAAAATGTAGCAAAACTCACTTAACAAATTTCTCAGCAACATAAATCAGTTGTGGTCGTAAGTTGAAGACTACCTGTACTTTTTGGAATAGGATGGGATGGGAAAAATTGGAGAGGAATAATTCATTCAGGAAGACATCCAAAACTTCAGGCTAGATTTTTCTGAACAAAGAACAGAGAAATTCACTTTTGTAGCTCCTCTTTTCCTTATATCCCTCTTAGGTCTGCCATTATACAGTATATAAACTAAACAGATCATTTGTAGCCTGTATTTTGTATTATATACACAAATGTATATACATTTTGTCTGGCATATACAAGATTATTAGACCTGCCACCTTTGCTGTGACATTGGAATAATTATTCTGTGTACATTTTTGTCTCATGTCTGGAGATGAACTCAGCGGAAGCTGAGTTCCATAGGAAAGCTCATGGTATTTTAAATTAGGGCTGTATACATCTACTATTGATATTTGATATTAAACTCAAACTTATATCTGCTTGTCATGTGGATATGAGAAAGAATATTGCTTTGAACAAATTCACTGGTTGAGATAAATAATAAACAAAATGGTATTATAGGATCTTTTTTTCCTTTCAACAGCCTGTCATCTTTGACTATTAATCTGTAGCAAGCTCAAAGCTTTGCAATACATTTAGCTGCATGGAAAGATTCCAAGGCTAGTAGCTCTTTTGTCAGGGAATGAAATGGGATTTATCTCTTGAAGCTTTGTGTAGAAACAGAAATGTCTTGCATTTCTAGGCTGTGTAGTAGTGGCAGTGGCTGACAATAGCTGTTCAGACTCCTATATCCACAGAGTATTAAGAATGGTATAGTGTATTTCATTACATGTTAAGATCAATATGAGACTTCCATTCTGTTTTTAGCTTAAATCTGTTGTATGCATGCCAACACTTCTCACAAGATAGGAGAACAAAAATGGAAAGCCAGCTCTCTGTGGATATGATAAAAATAATCATCATGTCTGTATAGTTGCATAGAAGACTGGATGTTGTCATGGTGTAGACCCAACTGCAGGATTATTAACTTTTTTTTTACTTATATGTATTTAATGATTCCAAAATTTAAAACAAATTGCAAAATGAAGGTTTACTTGGCACAGAATTGCCTTATTTTGCTATTATACCTGAATATAATTTCTGACTATTTTTATTTCATTTAAGATATGATGAGAACATGACAAAGAGAAATAAACATATGCACACAATCCATGTAATTATATACAAAGTTGTCCACATCTGTAGCATCCCTTAAGGGCTGGGGTCTCCAACCTTGGCAACTTTAAGACTTGTGGACTTCAATTCCCAGGATTCCTCAGCCAGCTTTGGGAGTTGAAGTCCACAAGTCTTAAAGTTGCCAAGGTTGGAGCCTTAAGCTACACATGCTCTATAGGTGGTGCTAATTGGATGTCAGCAATCAGATGTAGCCGTACTGCCCCCCTGGGCCGCACGGCCATGACAAACAGAAGAGTGTCTATAATTAACACTGATAAAAATATGCAGAGATGTGTCCTAGCCTCGCTTAATATGTCTCTATCTTCTCTGCATTAAATCAAGTGGTCTATCCCAAGCTCCTATTGATGTTCATATAAATACTCAAATAAAGCTATTACATGCTAGCTATCCCATAATATATGCAAGTAGAAGCTTCCTGCAGTAATAGAGTATATTTCAATATATTGCAGGCATAGCAGTGGGCACAAAAACCATGGTTCTTCTACTCGTCTTAATGTGCTATAGAGTATTATTGGGTCAGATATTAATTCCTACTAGTTTCTTCAAATCCACCAAGAGACCAACTTAAATCTAGGCTTGCTGGCTTCTTTGTTTATTTAAGAAAATGTATACAGCTGCCAATTTTCATATGAAATCTGGGAGGCTAACAAATGTTTATTGAAAACAATTTAATAAAATCTTTACAAACCAAGCCAAAAACCAGAATAAAGCATCCAAGGTACCATATAGTACCTGCATATGTGCCTGTTTGGGGCTTATTTAATATCCTGGTCCAGGACCTGGAGGAAAAGACAAGTCTTCACAGTCTTCTGGAAACCCAGGAGGGTGAGGATCTCAGGGAAGGGGCTGTTCCACAGGAGCAGCATGGCACCATGCAGAGAAGACATGACTCTATATTCCTCAAGATAACTTTGTTTAATAGAGAGAACCTGTGTGTCAAATCGAACGGGACAGGCAGAGATCTTTAGAGATAGGTGGTTCCTCCAAGTAACCTGGGCTGCAGGGCTTTGAAGGCCATAACCAAAACCTTGAATTGTATCCAGAAGCATACTGGAACCAAATGCCACTTGTGAAATAGCAGGGTAACCCAAATAAACTGGGTAAGTCTAAAACTGTAGATGTTACTGCATTCTGAGTTGGTTAAAGCTTTCAAGTATTTTTGAGGACATCCCCACTTAGAGCACAATGCAGTAATTCAATTGGAGAGAGACTGTGATCATGGTCTCCCAGTCTAGGGGCAGGTACTTAGGATTTGTGCAAAAGCCCCACTAGCCACAACTGTCACCTGCTTTTTTGAAGACTCCAAAATTGTGCAGCACCTCTGTCTGGAGGAGTATTCCCCACTACATCTAGGGTCCCCAACCTTTCTGGCTCTGCGGACCGGTGATGGTAGTGTAGGAAGAGAGATGGAATGGTTTTGGGCACGCTGATTGCGCAAATGCAGCTTTGCATGTTCACGCACTTGCCCTCTGCTTGCACAGTCCATTACCAGGCTCCAGCATGGGGGTTGGGGATCCCTGATCTAGGGTACTCAAAATCCCAAAGACACTCAGTCTTATAGCTTGTTTATCTCCATCCAGACCTTCGTAATCCGCAGGAACCGAGTAAGCACCTAGACAGCATCACTTGTCCAGCCAAGGGTGGGTTGGTATAATTGAATATCATCAGCATACTGATATTTCACTTTGTGCTGATATATCACTTCACCCATTGGTTTCATGTTAAATGTTCTAATATATTATAAAATATTTGTGTTAAACAGGAACAGTGTAGAGTCCAACCCAGAGGCACTGTACACAGAAGGAGCCTAGAACTGGACCTCTCCCCCACACCAGTACTGAATAAAACTGATCTCTCAGAATGCCACCACAAAACAGTGCACTCCACAATTATGTTCGTCTGTAGGAATACTCTTCTTTTAGAGAAATGCTTAATAAATATGGGTATAATATTTAGAGGAATACTAATGGCAATATTCTGAGAAATACGAGCCTGGACTTCAAATATAACTAATGGCTGGTGCAGCAGAGGAGAATCAGTGTCAGGAGACCTAAATCTGCATTCCCAAGAACAGCCTTTTGTAACTAATTATAGTTCATTAATCAAATAAAGTGGAAAACCTGTCATTAAGCTTTTGAATAACCATTTCTCAACAATTCATAACTAGACTTCCTGCACCTGACAGGCAGCAAAAATAGGAACTGTGTTAAGTATTTATTGTAATATAAAAAATGCAGTGGATGCTACCTGAGAAGTCCTTACGAGACTTAAAAGAATGTACTGTTGCCTTTCAACTTGCCTGCAAGTTCCTCAGGTTTCCTTAGCAAGAAACAGTAATGAATCAGACAATAATGACAGTGATGGCTACTTTTTTGCTTTCATACTGACTCCTTTAAACTGAAATGTTCATGTGCTTTTTTTTAAAAAAAAGGCGTTGTCCTTATTACATCTCCAACAAAGTGCTATCCTAGAAAGCCCTTGTTTATACAAATATAACAGAGTCCAATACATGATAAATATTATTTTTGTTCTATAGATCATTGCTCTTAATTCATATTCTTGCTATAGAAATTAAGACACTCTCTCATTGTCTAGTCAATATAGGAACCTGCAATTCTTGAATCAAGTCATCTCTTAACATCTGCATATCAGATTGATTTATTGATCTATATACCACTAAATTCTCATTGTCATGAGGGCAATAATTTTTGAACTAAGGTACTTCAAATGGGCTAACTTACAGGATGTGTCCAAAATCTGGGATCCATGATTCCCAAAGGAACGAAATATTGGGGAAGTTGTGGCTGCTTCAGTGCTATTAGTTGCTGCCTCACTGCTGGGCAGCATTACAAGAATGAGTTTAATAATCTTTTAAGGGGAGGGCATCTTTTCCAACAATATGTAGTTGATGTAACTGCTAAGACTGAATGCAAGAGACTGAATTTCAGCTGAATAACTCAAGTAACCTTTAGATCAACAATATGCAAATGCTTAATTGATGCATTGAATTAAGATGATGATTTTAGAAACATCAGATAGTGCACCATCATCTCTTTAACATTTGTTGGTGAACCAAGATATATGATGAAACATTGTCCAGATGCCACGATGTTTAAATGGAAATAGGCCAATGCTTCATTTTTCATTACGATGGCATGCAGTCCAAATACATGGCCAAAAATGTGATAGCATCTTCTTTTGAATCACCAGGCAAACGATCAGCCAGATTTAATCACAAGAGCATTTAACTTGAAGATGAATGTTCACAAAGTACCTTACTGCAAAACATGGTCTTGCTGTGTATTGCTTACGTGCTAAGTATGGAATACCACAACTATGGGCAATGTAATGGAATGTGGTAGGCTGAGGGAGGAGATACATTCCAATGGAATAAGAGATAGTTAAATCCAGATATTTTATGTGAGAGAAAGAGTGGGAAGACAGGCCCTCCCCAATAGTTCTCAAAGTATATGGTATATGCAGATAGTGGAGTACTTAGTCTGGCCAGATTCTGCCTATAGGTGTGGAAACAATAAATATCTCAGCTTGGAAGAATAACCACATGTCATTCTTGGACCTCACTTGCACTGTCTTCTGTGGCTTCATGAAGTATCCAAGCCAAAACCACAGGATTATGATACATTTGTGCATGTTGAAGCACCAGATCCAAATAAAGTTCAAGAGTGTATAAATTGATGCTGAAGCACATGATCCATGGTCTGAATTGCAGCAGAAATTTGGCATGTTGGAAGAATTGTACATGCAATAAGAGGTATCCAAAGCCATTCAATGAGCATACAAGGTGTGGCGATTATTTATATCCTATACCTAGGAGATGGTTTTCAAAAATGGCAGGATTTGAAGGATATCAAGCAGGATGACCAAATCAAAATATAGTTCTCAGTGAGTGGTAGCCTATAATGCACAACTATTGAAAGTGTTCAGTTGTCATCTTAATCTAGATATATACTAATCTGTCAAATCCATTAAATGTATTATTAAATATACCATAAAAGGGAACAATCAGGCAATTTTTGCATTGAATGAAGAAGGCAAAAATCCCACAATACTTGACAGAAAGATATATTGGCTCCTCTGAATCTGTTGCATTGATACTTGGATTTCAAATTCATGAGAAGGAACCAATCGTTGTTTGCCTTCAAGTGTACCTTCCACAACACCATCAAGTATTCTTTTGAGATAAAGTTGCTGTGCAATTGAATAATGATATGGCAAGGATCACTTTAATAAAGTTTGTTAATTTTTGCAAATGCAATCTATTTGCAAAAGCACTGGACTACATTGAATATTCCAGAATTCTATCTTATACAATGATGAAAGTTATGGTTAACTAAACTGTATTTTTAATGTAATGGAAGAGATAAATCATTAAATATATATGAAAATTATGTCATAATCAAATTGACATCTTGAATTAATTTTAAATTTATATTTCAATTAAATAAACTTTAATTTTTATTCTGGCCCCACCCACGTTTTAGAGGATGACTCATTTGACAGACAAGTTGTGGTCTGTGGCACAAACAAAGTTGTACAGCTCTATCAAGAGAGTCTAATGATAATATTTTCCCTTCCTGTCATTGAAGAGGAATAATATAACTATAGGCAATTATTGTTCACATTATTGAAGAAACATTGTTCCTTACATCATAGTTGATGAAATTTACCAATCAGACAGTATTCACAGATTGAATTAAATGGGTTTCTGCAGGTATACATTCATGTTTAAGAAACGACTCTAGTGTAATTTTGTGGCCTTGATGTTATAGGATTTGAAAGTGAACAAACGCTGTTGATCTGTATCAACTTTTGAGAAAATTCCTCCTTTGTCAAGAGAACGTAAAGTAATTAAAGCGCCATAATAAAAAGAAAGACACTGTAGCATATCAGTCTTATTTTAAAGTATAACAGTTGAGTATGTCAAGACCTAGCTTTCTTCATGACTAAGCCTCATTTATGGGTCTAACGATTTGTAAAAGTTTATAAGAACTGGCTTGGAGATTCAGATAAAAAGAGCCTCTGGAAACTCTGTAGTAATGGGTACAGGTGTCTGCAACTCTTTGTTACACGTATAAAAAAAATCCTCTCATAAAATCTTAAAATAGCAGTTGCCTTTCATTAAAGCTTTAGTGTATTAAGGTTAGAAGGATCCTTTACTGACCCCATTTCTTTGGAGAAGAAAAACACATTTAATAGGCATTGCCTGTCTCTCGCCCTGAAAGATGCAGTATCTGGCAGACTGAAGAACTACTGTATTTTGTAAAGGAGAAGATTGATTACATGCGTCTTCTAATTCTTTTTCTAATTCTTTTTTTTTCTTTCCACTGTTTTCGTTGAAGTAATGGGAAAGGGTATTCTTGACCCGTTTTCAGATGGGATGGCTTGAAGAGCAAGACAATTTCGTATTGAATCTGATGAACTCTTTATTAACCCCTGTCTGGGCTCTGCTGAATTTTCCCCCTCCTCTTATCTTTCCTGGATGGAAGACTGCAGAAGCTACTTTTCTCTGCATTCTTTTCCAAAGCTTATATTGCCTCGAAGCTACAATGGTATTAGAGAGGCTTCTTATAGCTCTGTTTCTATTGGTTTGGGTGGCTATTTTCTTCCTAGATATGAATGTGAGTGATAAAAAAAAAATGGGGAGAGATGCAATACAGATAAAAGTACCTGACCGAAATCTATTTATTAGATATAAATATGCCTTTGCAATAGTTGATGAGGCTGGTTCTCAAACATATTGAGTCCAGAAAGATGCATGTGGCCATATTGAAGAAGACCAAAACAAAATAAATTTCTCATAGAGATTACTCCACAAATTAATAAGGTATCTAATAACAATGTTTCTATCACTATGTCATATTCTGCTAAGGATATACTCCACCTGAAACCAATAAATGTATAACCAGAGCAGGAATTGTGAGATATCTTTACCAGCAAAGGATAAAACATACTTTAAAGATCTTACCAAAATGGTTAATATTCCTCTTTCATCTCGTAGCTTTCTTTTTGGAACACAAGTGAATTAGCCCTTGGGTCATCAGTGAAAAACCATACTGTAGTACTCTGATTATTTTTAACTTTTAATATTTTAAATAAAACCTAATATTCTTTCTCAATGAGTGAGTGAACGCATGGGTCAAATCATTTGACTTGTCATATTCAAATTGTCTAAACATTTTGATTTAAAAAAAACAGATAGCCAAAATTGGATTTATTGGTAACTGAATGAATTCTTATTGCATGAAGACATTAAATGCTTTTAATGTTACATTTATCATATTCTGTGGGTTTGCTTAATATGATTTGAAGGTATTGATTTCTGGAACTCCTAATTGGGAAATTTCATTTTAACTGAAAAAGGAAAATGAATTTCCAAGCTAAACAATTTTCCTTGTAATCTAAATGGTATACAGAAAATGTGTGTTTTGAAAAAGGCTATTGATATACTTCACATTTTCCCTTTATCACAAATTCTCCTGCCAACTACTTTATTTCTTTCTTTTCAAATACTTTTCTCTAAATCTTTTCGCTTGGACAATATTTTTGACAAATGTTGTGTGAGAATTGCTGTGTGTACATTCATGCTACTTTATTTTATAATGGGCTTTGCCTTCACAGTCCATGTAATTGAACACACAATACAGTAAGGGGATACACAAACCTTGTCATAACATAAACATACATTTCATAATGTAAAATCGAATTTTGATCCCTGTAGAGTTATAATATGGTCAAAAAGTTTGAGGCATCACTTTCTGAATCTTTTGTCACTATCTTGGTTCCTGAATCCTGGTTCTAGGGATATATTTTTGAAACTCAGCTATTTAAATATACATGGAAATTCTGTTTATAAGTTTGTGTGTGTGTGTGTGTGTGTGTGTGTGTGTGTGTGTGTGTGAGAGAGAGAGAGAGAGAGAGAGAGAGAGAGAGAGAGAGAGAGAGGTAATTTTTGCATGCTATGATTTTTATATCTCTGTAAGACAAGATCCATTTTAAAGAAAGGAACTACAAAATGGCGTCGCTCACAAATATACAGTACTGTTAAGACAGAGTGCACACAAGAGAAAAGCCATATTGGTTTAATGTATATAGAAAGTGCCTGAGGGCTTATCTGCACTTCCAGGTAGAATGAGTAGAAGATGAGATCATCCAAACCTGCCATCCAAAAGTGATCCCTGGCCTATGCAAGAACCTGGTCCAGATCAGGAATCACTTCCGGATGGGAGGACTATATGACTTCATCTTCTACAAATTCCTCATCCCCTGTGAAAATGACTTCCCCATGAATTTTCCTGCTGTACTTTCAAAGTTCTGTTTTCCTGCTTCATGTACCTGCTGCCCATGTTGCCTGGGGCATATTTTTTTCTCTTTCTTGGTCAACCCCTGCACTTTGATCAACCACATCAAAGGAACAGGAACACTTCTCAGCTGATTCAATGGTTGCTATGGTCCCCACTATCCTCCAGAGCTGGTACAATATGATGGTACAATAGCAAAGTTATTATAACACTTGTCTGGTATATAGAACATGGCTGGTTCAAAACCTGACTTTTAAAAAACAGCTGACATACAGCATTTCATCATTTCTCCTCTTGCTGGACGTGTACATAAAGTCATTAAAGAAATGATGAAATAGTGCACTGGTTGTCTTATTAAAAAGAAAAGATAGGAAAGTCCAATGGCAGGAGAGGTAGCCCAGGGGAAAAAACAATAATAAAAGTTTTCCTGTGTTTTGAACAGACAACGTTCTGTCTACAAAACAAATTTATAACCACTGTATAGGACTATTTCTGAAAGGCATTAGAGACCTACAGGGTGGAAAAAGGAATTTTTATTTTAAAGCTGTTTTTGTGCTTTATATAGGTGCCTTTTAATACTTGAATGGTATTTACTAAAATAGGATTTACTAAAGCCTTGCAAATGATGGTCATTGGTCATTCATTATTCAGAAAAAAATATACAGAAAAGGGCATTGGAGATTGACTTCATAGCATGGCCTTTCTTCACCTTTCCAAGGCTGAAATTTGCCTAGTGCTTCTTCGATTCTAGAAGCAGTTCCAGGAAGAAGACCTGGAATTCTGTGTAGCTAATATTAACCGGTCGATCACTTTCCCATGGAAGCTTATTTATTTTATTTATTTTTTATTTATTTATTTATTTATTTGATTTGCCAATTGTTTACAAGATAATAAGTATAAGTGTATACATAGTTGTGAATACATGAAATGGGTACATATAAGAAAAATAAAAGAAGAATAAGAGAAACAATAGGACAGGGACGGTAGGCACGTTGGTGCGCTTATGCACGCCCCCTACAGACCTCTTAGGAAAGGGGTGAGGTCAATAGTAGACAGTCTAAGGTTAAAGTTTTTGGGGTTTGGGGAAGAAACTACAGAGTCGGGTAGAGTATTCCAGACATTGACCACTCTATTGCTGAAGTCGTATTTCCTGCAATCAAGTTTGGTGCGGTTAACTTTGAGTTTGTATCTATTGTGTGCTCTTGTGTTGTTATGGTTGAAGCTGAAGTATTCATTGAAAGGTAGGACATTGCAATGTATGATTTTATATACCATGCTTAAATCAGACCGAAGACGGCGTAATTCAAGGTTTTCTAGTTCTAGAATTTCAAGTCTGGTGGCATAAGGTATTCTACAACGAGTAGAGGAGTGGAGAACTCTTCTTGTGAAATATTTCTGGACTTTCTCAATTGTGCTAATATCAGATACGTAATGTGGGTTCCAGACTGATGAACTGTATTCAAGTATTGGTCTAGCAAATGTTTTGTATGCTCTGGTTAGTAGTGTGATATTACCAGAGAAAAAGCTACGTAGGATTAGGTTAACAACTCTTAATGCCTTTTTGGCTATGTAGTTGCAGTGGGCTCTAGCACTTAGATCATTAGAGGTGAGTATTCCAAGGTCCTTTACAGAGCTTGGGTCATCAACAAGATCTTGACTATTCAGCTTGTATTTTATTTTCTGATTTTTTTTTGCCAATATGTAAGACAGAGCATTTATTTGTTGAGATTTGAAGTTGCCATTTATTTGACCATTCTGATACATAGTCAAGATCTTTTTGTAGGGTAGCAGTATTGTCTGTGGTATTGAACAGCTTTACATCATCAGCGAAGAGAACGCAATTGCTCTTAATATGATCACAGAGGTCATTTATGTAGAGTATGAAGAGAGTTGGTCCTAGAACACTGCCTTGGGGGACACCACTATTGACAGGTACAGAATTTGATAGGACGCTCCCAATTTTGACCATTTGTTGTCTGTTTGCCAGGAATGCTTCTATCCAGTAATTCAGTTGTCCAGAGATACCATAGGATTTTATTTTTAGGAGTAGTTTGTCGTGTACCACTGAATCAAAGGCTTTACAGAAGTCTATGTAGATTGCGTCTATTGCTTTGCCCTGGTCGAGTTGTGTCATCCATATGTTTTTGCAGTGTAAGAGTTGCAGATTACAGGATAGTTTTTTTCTGAAACCAAATTGTTTATTGGAGAGTAGGTTGTTTGTCTCTAAGTGGAGGATGATGGATTGGTTAATATTTGATTCCATGACTTTACAGGTGACGCAGCATAAGGAGATTGGTCTGTAATTTTCAACTAGGCTTGGGTCTCCCTTTTTGAAGATGGGGATGACTGTGGCTTGTGACCATAGGTTAGGCAAGGAGCTGGTCCTGAAAGATTTTTCAAAGATTATGCTTAGAGGTTTGGCTATGGCAGTGGATAGCTTTTTTAAGAAGTAGGCACATATTCCATCCGGTCCAATAGATAGAGATGGTTTTAGATTGCGTAGTGCTTTTTCAACATTGTCTTCTGTAAAATCAATATGTATTAGATCATTGTTGTTATCTGTGGTACGGCTAGGAAATACTGGGCATGATCCATTGCTGTTTACAAATACTGAGCTGAAGAATGTGTTAAAGAGGTTGGCTTTAATGGTGTCATCGTTGCAGTCTTTACCATCAGGTCCTATCAAGGGTGGGATGGACCTTGAGTCTTTTAGTTTGTTGTTTACAAAATTGTAAAAAGCACGGGTGGAATTGGTGCTTAGAAGGTTTTCCTCTTGTTTAATGTGATAATTGGTGCATTCGGTCTTTATCTGGTGGCATAAATTTTTGTATCGGCTTTTGAAATTGGCAACGTGACCAGATTTGTTTTTCCGCCAGAGTGATCTCTTTTGGATTGAAGTTTCCTTATTGTTATGGGTAATCTGCTTTTTGTTTTGTTTTGGGAGTTGTTGTTGGAACATATAGTTTGATGACTCTTTTGACTTCAAGTAAAAATATGTTGTAATGGTCTTCAACAGTATTGCATCCAGTGAATAGAGATTGCCAATCAAGGGATGAGAGATCGTTGTCTATAAGATCATAGTTGCCTTTTTGAAGTTACAATAGGGGATTACATCATTGTGGTGATTTTTGTGTGGGCGTATGTTGAGACAAAAGTCAATCATATTGTGGTCACTGCTGGAAAAGGGTTTTTAGTTTGTATTCCGTAAATTAAATTCAAACTATTGCAGAAGATGAGATCGAGGCAGTTGTTTAGTCTAGTGTTGTTGGTTACTAGTTGTTCCAGTCCCAGATTTGTAATAGCATTGTAGAAGGTTGTGTGTATGATTTCAGTTGTACAATCATTTAGGGTCCAGTCAATATGAGGTAGATTGAAATCGCCAAGAAAGATAAAAGGGTATGGGCAGGATGCAGCCCATGTTAGTAATGTATTTAGCTTGTTTACATGTTCGATGTCATAATCAGGTGCTCTGTAACATAGTAAGAATCGAATTGTGATATTTAAGGATAGTTCACAGATGATGGTCTCAGGAAGAGCAAGCTCCTGGGTAACTTGGATATTTTTTAGATGTAAGGACTTTTTATAGAAGATAGCAACACCACCTCCTCTACGAATTTCACGATCTGATCGGTAAACATGATAGTCCCTTACTGTGGTAATGGAGTCAGGGAGAGATGCATTGAGCCATGTTTCACAGACAAATATAATGTCGAATTTAGCCATATTTAGTAGGAGGAAAGATTCAGGTATTTTATTCACGAGGCTTCTTGCATTGAGTAGTTTGCATTTAAGGCCAGTAGTAGTTGGAATTGAGGTAGTTAGGGGCGTGCATGCCTAGTCTTGGGTGATGGTGGATCGGTTGAGGTAGGGTTGTGGTTGAGGGTTAAAGCTGAGTTGCGGGTTGTGTGGCTTACTTTTATTTATTTTAAGACAACAGCCACCTTTAGCCATAAAACTATAGGTTGTCCTCAATGTATAACCACAATTGAGCCCAAAATTTTTGTTGCTAAGTGAAAAATTTGTTAAGTGACAACTTTTCTTGCCACATTTGTTAAGTGAAGCGCTGCAGTTTCTTCAATTAGTAATCTGGTTTCCCCACTGATTTTGTTTGTCAGAAGTCGCAAAAGGGGATCACACAACTCCGCAACTGTCATAAATGTGAGTCAGTTGTCAAGCATCCGAATGTAAATCATGTAATCGTGGGGATGCTGCAATGGTCAAGTATGAAAAATGGTCATAAGTCACTTTTTTAGTACCATTATAACTTTGAACAGTCACTAAATGAACTATTGTAAGTCAAGGACTACCTGTATGTCATTTCCTCAAAGTATAGCTCCCAAAATTATAATTGGTAGAATCCAAGACAATATTTCATTTTTAGTCTAAATATGTTTATAAGTGGATAGTCTTAGAGACCTAGAAATATCAGATGAAAGTAGAATCCAAATCTAATTTTTAGCATTCTGCATGTTTACTAATAGAAAAACTGGCAAAATAAATATCCTTTAAATCCTATGTTGTTCTATGCTTATTATTAATAATCATATTAAGAGTAAATTGTAACATTTCTGTAGTATTTTATCTGTGTAATCTATAATTATTCTTTACACTATTGCACATTTTACAGAAGAAAACCATACAATATTTTAAGATGTAAGGTTCATTTATCAGAGAGGCAGAGAACTTTTTAATTTTTGAGGGCTGCATTTAATTTTTGATGGACTTTTTTTTTTAATCTCTCCCAAGGGACACAGTTAAAGTGAGCAAATATGTTTTTCAATCTGGGAGTATCATGAGAGGACAAATAGTGAATAAGATTATATTAATCATTACAGGGGCTTAATACCCTTTTATTTTACTAAAAGGGATTGAGGAAAATTGATATCACTGAAAATCAGGGATCTTGTCACCAAATTCCAGAAATGCTTTTGGAATGGGAAAAATGAGGTATTGCTTGATGCCAGATGTGCTGATTGTTCATTTAATGTAACCCACACATTAGAGTCCAACAACCTGTGACTGGATTAGAACAGATTTTCAAGTTGAGAGAGCTGCGTTTAACATCCATACAGAGTGATCCTGCTACAGCTGAAGATAGTCATGCTAGCACGCTTTTTTATTTTGGTTTACGCAAGTGAAAATATTTCTCGCTAAATCTCAGTGCAGCAAGAATGGCTTTCAAAAGCTGCTGCCCAGATGACTTTGAAGTCAACCTTCACTGGGACAAAGCAGGCTTTTAGGCAGTTGGATTCTTTGCTTTGTTCTAGCAGATAAACAGAGAGCCTTTGAAAAATGGAGAATTGGGATTACCTATGACAGTGAGGAGGTTCTTAGGCACAATATTTCATGTCTATATGAGAGGACTTTATGTGCTAATGGTCATTGCACCTCATACCTTGTCTAATCAAGTGCACACAATGAAGTAGACCAATGGATGCTGGCTGAACATTTTTCATTAATACATTTTACTGACAGCTATTTGAGAGCCATCATATAGCAATCTAGACTAAGGGCAGTTGCCTACCTTATCTTCCTGAATGGCTTCATTAACTACATTATGAAATATACCACCAAGACATTCAGAAAGGACAAGGATTTGGGTATTTAGTGTAACTAAGATAAATTTCCCAGCTTCCCCATGAAAATTATCAAGCAAAATTTAAATAGAAGGAAAAGTAAAACTTTTTACCAATACAACTGTATTTAGAAAAAAGGCTTTTCACTATTACTAGTGTTCTTTAATTAAATTTCTAAATGAAATAAAAAAAATATATAACACCAACAGGAAGACAAAAGAGAAATGATGGTTATACATCAAATAAATGATTATTATTAAAATAAACGTGAAAAAAATAAAACCATTAATCAGAGAGAGAGAGAGAGAGAGAGAGAGAGAGAGATTCTACATAATACAAAATTAATTTAATCCATAAATTTATTGAATTAGATTATATACAAACATATTTCTTCATCTTTTCATTCTTAAAACATAGAGTCCTTACAAAGATGAGTAATTCATATCCTGGATTCATTCCTTAAATCAGGAGAGTAAGTTAATTTCCATTTAAGTAAAATTATCCTCTTTAAGTAAAATTATCTCAGCCCTAAATTCAAGAGACCCAAAGCAACAATTCAAGCTTCAAGCATCCTTCTTGAAGCAACAATAGTAATATAGCTCAAGATGTCATTGAGTATGATATTTCTTCTCAAAATTGTTCTCATATGTTTAATGATTTGGAAACAAAAATAAGGCTGTAGCCGGACATAGTCATACGAATTAAGGAACCTTTAAATTTCTTAACAGTTCAACATACAGAAAATCTCTACATTCATTACTTTTTAACCAGATCTTTAAGGAATCCATTAAATATTAAACCATTTATAATGATTTAGTTTATTTTTAAATCATAAGAATTATATTTTACATTTTTAAATATTTTGACTCATTGATTTTCTCAAACTGGGTACAGTATTCCAATTCTTCATTCCACAATCCAGAGGGGTAATTAATACTATTTCTCATATTATTTTTAGTTCCTTTGAAAAATCAGTTGCTGGTTTCTATGCAAATGCTGTCTGTCTTAAGCATCCTAAAACTGGAGATACCTTGAAGGTTGCTAGAGTGACTGGATCATATTGTTGGTTTAGTATGTGCTTCAATTATACATACTGTATTATCCTTTCAACCTATAATCTATCAAAATATTTAAAAGAATTACTAGAAATCAAGTAATTTAATATTGGAGATCTTGTTTAGCCAAGCACTCCAGTAAAAATCTTTCCCATTACTGCGAAATTTTGTAATTTGAGATGAAAACATAGAGATTTCATTACTGAAAACAAAGACAAGTATTTAATGTATCTGGACCTTAAAACTTGCCAAGAAATATAACGTATAGTTTTCCATATAGTTCCAAAAAGGGGAAAATTTATATAAACTCTATTGTTCCAAAGTAATATACTTGTATACATCACAGTAAAAACTCAGTGATTTAGTTGAAAAATTGGTAGGCTGAGGCCACCATTATCATACAGAAATCTTAATCTGGCCAAAGATATTTGAGGTAGTTTAACCTACGATAAAAATTTTCTCATTAACTTATTCATCTCTGTAAAATAACTAATAGAGATTAACATTGGAATCCCTCTTAAAACATACATTAATCTCAATGTAAGATTCATTTTGATAATATTAAGTTTGCCCCAAAGAGATAATGGACATTTTAACATTGATTTATAACTTTTGAAATTGCAGTTATGCATATATAATGATAATATTCTTCATAAAAATATCCATAATGTCCTTAACTTATAAGAAGTCATTCAGTATCATAAGACTCTCTAATAGAGGAAGCCAATGGTTCAGAAACCAAATTGAAAATTAAAGGAGACAAGGGACACTTGTGATGTGTGCTACAGTATAAGTCAAGAGACAATTCTATTCATAATAACTCTCACCAGATTTTGCAATTGCTAGTGAAAGTTGGAGTCCCTTTTGATTCATTAATGCAATGATGACAAAAAGATTGAAAGGAATATGTATTTTTTTCCCTTAAACCAGAATAAAATAGTGTATATAAAGTGTATATAAAAATTTAATCACAGCAACCCAAGTGAAATAATTGTTCTTCATAATACCACAAAATATTATAGTAACGGTGCTATTATGATGAACAAGTTCATCCCAAACACCATTTCCATTCACTGCTTCCTGTAACCAAGCTAATCAGTATTTATGATCAAATTTGCCTATTTCTTTCTTATCCAGTCAACTTCTATATTTTTTAAAAAAAATAGGTAGCTCCACAAAACCATTAATTCCATTTCTGTACCCAAAATGCAGAAGAAAAGAAAGCTACCTTCCGTGAAGGCATTTTTCAGATAATTTCCCGTTTTAGCACTTTGCTCTACCTTAAAGTATTTTAAAATGGGCCTGTCTCTGTCTGAATAGATGACAAAGTGTGGCTCACAATGCAATTGCATTTCACTGGGTCTCAGACTGATGCACTGCCCAGGAGAGTTAAAATATGTTGCTGTTTGACTTTCATTCCATCTGTACAAACTCAGCATTAAATCACTGCCAACAATAGAGATGTTGCAGGGCAAACTGGACCATCGGGATTCTATTTTCTCAGGCAGTAAATAATATTTAGACTCCTATCTTTCACAAAAGGCCAATGAAATGAGGTGTCCGAGGATCAGCTATAAACACATTCGTTTCTCGGTACTTGCCAATAGAGCGCATGATGAAAGAAATACAATTAATAGAGTGAAAGACACTGAAAAGAGCCAGAGGATGATATTGAAGTGTGACAGCTGTGTTAATTAAATGACCCAGTTTTTATGATAGTTAATGCAGTGGAGGTGCTAAACTAGTACTTACAATCAGCAATGAGATGAAGACCATTCACGTGAAACTAAGATGGGCGTAGCTGTTGCAAAGTGTCTCACCTCCCAATGGAGATGATGTTGAATTTGTTTTCAGTGGTATAAGATGTCTTTCTGAGAATTACTCTTTCTGTCATAGGAAATTGTCCCTGTTCTATCAAAGTACCATATTTAAAATTAAAATGCTTTCCTTGGCCAAGTATGATTAGACACCGAAGAAATTTGTCTCTGGCACAAAAGGTCTTAGTGTACATGCAAAACAACAGACTGTGATCATCGTACAGCCATACAACATGTATGAATATACGTAGGCATGACAGTACTGTGAGATTAGGTGTTCAGCAGAGTGATGGCACAAAGGGAAAAACTGTCCTTGTGTCTAGATGTTTTGGTAGGTAATGCCCTACCAAAAGGGGAGGGGAGGAGTTGAAACACTTTATGTCCTGGATGTGAGAGTAGTTGTTTTCTCAGCCCTCCTGATCCACACAATATGCAGGTCTTATAGAAGGCAGGTTAGTTGCAACTTTTTTCCCCTGCAATCCTAACTATCCATTGGAGTCTATACCTGTCCTGTTGCTGTATTAAACCAGACAGCTGTAGAAGTACAAATGACAGCCTTAATAATTCCTGTGTAGAACTGTAACAACAGCTCCTGAGGCAGTCTGGACTTCCTAAGTTGAGCAGTAAGAACATACTTTGTTGTGACTTTTTAATGATGGTTCTAATGTTACATGTCCATTTCAAATCCTGGGAGATTATAGAACCCAGCAACTTGAAGGGTTCTACTGATGAAACTGCTAATTTGACTATTATTGATTTGACTATTTAGCCCCATCTTAATTGAAATCCAGGGCTACTTGGGTTTCAAGTTTTGTAGCCAAATCTGCAGATGCCAGAAACTGTACTTGTCAAGTTTCAGCATGCAAAACAAGTACTATAACATTAAGTATGATTGCAATTTATAAATTAGATTTGGCAAGATAGAAAATAATAGAAGATACTGAGCAAATACAAACTTCTTACAGTCTTAGGACTGGTGTCACAGCTCCCTTAGATTTCATGGAGGATAAGGATGAAGAATGAAATTAACAGTAATGATAGCTCCTTCAATTTAAGGACTGGGGGAATTTGCTTCCTTTACCTTAGAATGCAAATTCATCTAATTTTGCATTATTGTACAAGCTGAAATTTAATTAAGGTTTGCATTTTATCCAAATTTTAGAGTCAATGTATTAGTAACTATTTTGTATATTAAGTATTTACAAAAATGAATGAACCAGTATATATAAAAGTGCTACTAAGAAAATGAATTGAAAATCTGGACAATAGCCAAAGCTACCAACAAAAACGTATGTTATGGGGAGGGATGCCACTGTCAGAGCATTATCACACCAGCAGCTATGTGTGTCACAGGGGGAATTCCTGGGAATATAGTTTTATGGTGTTAACATTAGAGCTTGGAGGCAGGCAGTTTCTCTTTGGTAGAAAAGATTTATTTTGTTCCATTCCCTACCACTTCCCTGTTGAGGTAAATATATATATAAGTTGTGATACTTTTGGTTTACATAGCTTTTAAATAAAGAAAAGTTTTGCACTGCCCCCCACAGCAATATCATATCTTTTGTAAAGAGACATAAAAACAAATGCCATGGAAGCTAAGAACGAAGATGAAGATGGCAGGCCAGGCTGGAAGGAGGATTGGTCAGCTTATCCAGAGCGTGTGTTATTTTGCAAACTACAGTAGTGAGGACTCTCACAGATCAATGTGAACCAATACTTCAAAATTTGTGGAATGAAAAAAAGAGGTTATGTGAAAGTGGTCTATTGTATCTTCTTCTGCAACTATAACATTCAATGGAAAGCATTGTTTTTAGTATTATTTCAATATCAATTCAATATTTATTAGAACTTGTAAATATAGCCCAAAACAGCCTTTATCAATCTATCGTCCTCCCCAAACTGATACAAATGGCCATTATGACTGGGAATTAGGAGCACCAAAAATGTGAGGTTGGGTAACGTTTTCCTAGAAGATTTCCACATATTGCTGGAATGTTCCGTAATCATTTTTATGTGATGATCTGTTGAAATAAGAGATTTTCAACAAATGTTACTGGTAATTTGTAAGGTATCAAACAGTTACCTGATGAAATATATATATTTGTCCTGCAGATTCATTTGTGTAAAGCATGGCAATCTAGATAATGAGTGGCCAAGAAAGATCTTATAAAAGAGCTTAAATAGCAATAGCGCTTAGACCTACATGTCACTTCACAGTGCTTTACAGCCCACTCTAAGGGGTTTACAGAGTTAGCATCTTGCCCCCAAACAATCTGGGTCCTCATTTTACCAATCTCAGAAGGATGCAAGGCTGAATCAGCCTTGAGCTGGTGAGGATCGAACTTCTAACTCAGCAGAATTAGCTTGCAATACTACATTCTAACCCCTGCGCCACCACAGCTCTTAGTTTAAAAAACAAAGAACTGATGGCATTACAACAGGGTTGTGCAACTATGGCCACTTTATGATCCATGCACTTCAACTCCCAAAATTTTGGGGAGTTGAAGTCCACAGATTGTAAAAGGGCCATAGTTGCATACCCCTGCACTAGAAGAAGTAAGTGGAATCGATGAACAAAGTAGAAAGCAGATGCTCTACAGGTTGGAAGTAGTTTCATACACCAACCCTGGTTTCAATTAAAGGCTTTTCACTATAAGTGGTAGCCAAGGAAGATAGAAAATACAGGCAAAGAGAATAATTGAACTTTTCAATTATTCAGTTTTCAGAATCTTTTGCTAGTGTGTTGTTGCTCATAGGAGATCCTTTTTTTTTCTTCAGTTGCCTGGTTGGCCTATCTGAGTCACCATGGAGATACTAAGCCTTCGCAGGGGACTTGTCAGTATTTCTCTGACTTCTGTATGATCTCCCCAATGAGAGAAAGCAAATGGTCTGGCTTTGTCCTTCTATATTACATTGTGTTGACTCAGGATTCCTCCTTTCAAGCTGAGGGACAATTTTATTGAAATTAAACTACCAATTGTTCACAGAGTAGACAATTGCTGAGGAAAAATAGTAATAGCTTTACTTCATGGGTGTTTATAGCTCAGTGTAGTGCAGGTTAATCTAATGCAAATCAAATGCATATACAAAAAAACCCAACATCATAATAAAGCAATATTATTTAACAGATTTCTAAAACTCCTGTCTTACCTACGTGATTCTGAGCACTAAGTGACTCTCTACAAATAAAAATGGTGAAAAGCAACAGTTAAAAATCAGAGGACAAAAGTTGAAAGTTAAGAATTACAAAGGTTAAAAAAAGTTTAAAAGCTTTTTTTTATATATGTCTGTCTCAAGCTGAACAACTTCATGTGGAATATAGGACAAGACACTGGGAGAGGTAGAGAGGAAATGTACTCTTCCTTGGATGAAAGAATTTGCTGAATGAATTATATGCATATTTTATGATTTTCTGTTAAAGGAAAGGGGTTAGTAACAGCTTGCATAATGGGATCCATGCTTTGAAATGGTACTCAACCGTGTTAACTCTTCCCAGAGGCATGTCTCTTTAAACTCTTTCTCCCCTCTACAAATAGCAAGAGAAGCTTTGGCAATCAGTAATATCTCCTTATTAGCTCACCCTTTTACCCAAAGCTAAGATGAAGATAACTTATCTACAGACATGTGAACAACAGCATAGGCTCTATTAAAGTTCTCCCCATGGACATTTCAGCTGTTCATTCCTGTTTGCCTGCGGCTCACATTTCCTAATAATGAATGGTTTCTCTGGCACAGTTGCATGGACTCAACCCACAGAAGTGAAGTCCTTGGAACTGCGTCAACAGTCTTTCCATGAAACAATTAATCATAGAACTGGGCACTTATAAAATACAACCCGTAGAAGCTACACCATCCAAATAAAAATGTCAGACAGTCCAACGTAATGGTTTCCCAGGGCATTCCCAGCTGGGCTGCATTGTGCAAAATAAACATGCCAGATATCAGGTGGATAAATTCAGATGCTTTATGCAAGAAACATATTTATAGTTTTGAAGTCATTTAAAAATAACTACTTTCTCATATGACATGGTGGAAAAATTCTGTAATATCAGAGAGTAATCTGTGCTATGAAAAACCACATTAGAGGAAATAAAGTATATGGGATTCTGTGGTAAGTCTCATAAAATTATAAGTTGCTCAGTAAATTGGATATAGCTTGATAGTAGCCTGGAACTAACTTTCTTTCTTTCTTTCTTTCTTTCTTTCTTTCTTTCTTTCTTTCTTTCTTTCTTTCTTTCTTTCTTTCTTTCTTTCTTTCTTTCTATTGGATATCCATCTTACTGCAAAGTCACTTTATAGGTTGAATGAAAAGGAAATTATGAAGGAAGGCCTTGTTTTTTTTTCAAGTATTCTGCCTTTTTGCTTTTATTAAGACTGTCAGTTGGTTTCTCTTAAATCAGTGCTCCAACCAAATGAAATTTTGGTTGCTTGTGGAGGCATTTAGATCTTAATCCAGCCACATCATTGCCCTTAAATCCATTCAAAGACCTTTGCTAGCATAACCAATATTCTCTGTAACATTTTCTTGCTGGCTGAAATTTATAGATAAGAATGAATGCAAAATCCCTCAAGTGTGTGGCTAATGAAAGCACAACTTTTTCACATTTTGATTGACACTTAAACTCAACATTGTGCTTTGCTGCCAATTGAAACTGTGAATTTGGAGGAAAGATCTCATTGTAAGGGAGACACAAATGCCAGGAGTGCCAAACATATCCCATAAAGGCTTGCAGGAGTCCCTTATTGGCACTGCTGCTTCTCCAAAACTCAACTGTGTTTTATTTCCTGTATGGAACTACTTGGACTCCAAAAGCAAATCTTTCTCCCGTGTCACTAAATCAGGGATTCCTGGGAGATTCTGTTTTGCTTATCATGCAATTTTCAATATATAATACTAAAAGAAAAGCAGATGGGGCAGATTTACTGTCTGTCTTTTTTTAGATACTAGAACACCAGCTGAGGTTTTAAAAAGTGCTAGATTCACTTCTGATCACTTTGAAAGGAACCCTGGTTCTCTTTGAGACAGATAAAATGTTTCCAAACATTTGACCAGGTCTAATGCACATATTCTTCTATTCTTCTATGTAGCAAAGGGGCAGAGTTTGGTTGCAGTAGGATGATGCAACTCTTTTTTTTTATGCTTCTACAGAGGCTGCTGTGAATAGCTTATTAAACCTTAAAGCATCAGTATTAATTTCTTATTTAATTTGGGACATAGAGGACATTATTTGCCACATGTCCAGTGTCTAATTATACATATGCATATACCTATATATTCAGTTAAGTATATACAGACTAGAGAAAAGCATGCAATGAAAATCTGACATCAAAGGCAGCTGCACTAAAATAATTTCCAAAAATGGTAAGGGGTTTGGAGGCTAAATCCAACAAAAAGCAGTTAAAGGAACCTGATGCATTTAGCTTAAAAGGAGAAGGCTAAGGGGAAACACCCTGGCAGTCTTCCAATACATGAAGGGGTATTTCACAGGGCGGAAAGTTTGCATGTGTTCCCCATAGAGAAGAAGACAAAAGGGTGAGACAACTGAAGGGTGAAAGCTTTACAGTGACAAATCTAAACTTTAAAAAAGGAGGAATTTCCTATCTGGGAGAGCCATTAAGCAACAGAACAGTTTGCCTTCTGAAGTTGTGGGTGGACATTTTCAGGAAAAGATTGGACAGCAATTTGTCTCTGATGGTATGAAGATTCCTGTGAGACTAGAAGACTCTAAAGTCTTTTCCAATCCTGTGATGCTATAAATCTGCTTCTAGAAACTTCTTTAAAAGATTGTTCTGTCCTTACACGCATAACTTTGCAGGAGCATTAATATTATATAGAATGTAATTCAAATATTGATAAAACCAATAGGAATCTTTCTGATATACAGCGGTCTGTAATAAGCTATTAAGTCCAAGCTACTTAGGAAATGTACCTACTTACTATCTTGGCCATCAGCTATGATTATCTACTACATTAAGTGCAAAGTATACTTCAACTGCAGACAGATTATAAATTAATGCTGAACTGAATTGGGGCTCCAGTATTCATGGGAAGCTAGGAAGATTTTTTCTTCCATTGTCTCTGAGTTGGAAAAACGTGTGCAGGGAAGGAGACCTTGTTGATGACCAATTATTCTTATTTTCTTGGAAATGTCTCCATCAATATTTCAGGAATGGGCAGGCTTAATATTTCTCTTTTCTTCCACAATGGTCACACAATATTAACTGGTCACATTGTCAGTAAGAAGCCTTTCATCAAACAGATCAAGAAGGAGAGGAGAAATTCTTTGACTACCTGTCTTATCATTTTCTTTATATATTTAATAAAATACAGGGAATGTTGCTGAACTTTAGATTCATGCTAAATAGGGGTTAATTCTTTGGCAAACTAAATTATTGTATATAATTTATAAAAAATAAAATAAAACCATATTCTAGAAGCCAGCTGTACCAGGTCTAAGGCATCAGATAGGTTAAACATTTATTTTTATTTTTATGTCCTTTATCTTTTACAACAGGGCTTGTTTCAGCTTGCATGGATTTTATATCACTCTGACTCAAAGGATAAAATTCAAAGGAAAGGGTAGTTAAAGACAATGTCTCCCTATAGTACAAATACAGCTTTGATATCAAGGTAGAATAGTCCAGCCTTCCTCCAAAATCTGTATACCTAAGTCTCCCCCTACTTTTTTTCATATAAACCTGCTCATTCTATTTATTGGGTATCTGTAAAAAGAGTACATAACATTTTGAGATGAGACCTTTCTTTTTCCTATCCAAAAAGGCACACAATCATTTTTAACAGGCTTTGTTGCCAACAAGAGATCTGTATCAGCTGTGATGAACTGAAACAAGGAACCAGTTATGGCAAAAAGGGAAATGTTTTAACAGGGCATATCTAAACATGCATGCTCAGCTGAGATAAAGGAGATGTGGAATAGGATGGATTTTATGAATAAAAGGAAAGAAATATGTGATAACCTTCCAGTTGTGCAAGTTATTCCAGTTATCTAGTTTGTGATAGATTGTACTAGGAAAATGTAATCCTAAGAAAAGGGGGGAGGGGGCTTTTTGCATCCCAATGGATGTCTGAAATCTAGTAGGTATTGTCATTCATTTCAGTCAAATGTTGTTATAACAGAAAATGATGAAGTTACCAATGAATAGGGAGAATTATCTAAATGTGATTGTATATGTAAATTTGGATATTTGTAACAGTTACTCAGAATTCTCAAATTTCCTGTATGAATATTGATATGGCCCCAGTTGTAGCTATAAACAGACCCTGTGAAAGCTCTACTTAACCACTTCTAGCTTTCCCTGCACCAAGAAACAACTGCCTTGATCTCATCTCCTGCAATAGTTTGAATTCAATTTACAGAATACAAATTAAAGAACCCTTTTCCAACACTGACCACAACATGATTGACTTTTGTCTCAACATACGTCCACACATAAATCATCAGAACAACAAAATCCCCAATTATCACTTCAGAAAAGGCAACTATGATCTTATAAACAATGATCTCTCATCCCTTGATTGGCAATTTCTATTCATGGGATGCAATACTGTAGAAGACCATAACAACATATTTTTACTTGAAATCAAAAGTGTCATCAAACTATATGTACCATTAACAAGTCCCAAAACCAGAAAAAACAAATTACCCATAACAATAAGGAAGCTCCAATCCAAAAAGAAATCACTTTGGCAGAAAAACAAATCTGGTCACGTTGCCAACTTCAAAAGCCGATACAAAAATTTATGCCACCAGATAAAAACTGAATGCACCAATTATCACATTAAACAAGAAGAAAACCTTCCACACACCAATTCCACCCACGTTTTCTACAATTTTGTAAACAACAAACTAAAAGACTCAAGGTCCATCCCACCCCTGAAAGGACCTAATGGTAAAGACTGCAACGATGACAATATTAAAGCCAACCTCTTTAACACATTCTTTGGCTCAGTATTTGTAAACAGCAATGGATCATGCCCAGTATTTCCTAGTCAAACCACAGACAACTACAATGATCTAATACATATCGATTGTACAGAAGACAATGTTGAAAAAGCACTACGCAATCTAAAACCATCTCTATCTATTGGACCAATATGTGCCTACTTCTTAAAAAAGCTACCCACTGCCATAGCCGAACCTCTAAGCATAATCTTTGAAAAATCTTTCAGGACCAGCTCCTTGCCTAACCTATGGTCACAAGCCATGGTCATCCCCATCTTCAAAAAGGGAGAACCCAGCCTAGTTGAAAATTACATACCAATCTCTTTATGCTGCGTCACCTGTAAAGTCATGGAGTCAATTATTAACCAATCCATCATCCTCCACTTAGAAACAAATAACCTACTCTCTAATAAACAATTTGGTTTTAGGAAAAAACTATCCTGTAATCTGCAACTCTTACACTGCAAAAACATATGGACCACACAACTCGATCAGGGCAAAGCAATAGACACAATCTACATAGACTTCTGTAAAGCCTTTGATTCAGTGGTACATGACAAACTACTCCTAAAAATAAAATCTTACGGTATCTCTGGACACCTGCATAACTGGATAGAAGCATTCCTGTTAAACAAACAACAAATGGTCAAAATTGGGAGCGTCCTATCAAATTCTGTACCTGTCAACAGTGCTGTCCCCCAAGGCAGTGTTCTAGGACCAACTCTTTTCATACTCTACATAAATGACCTCTGTGATCATATCAAGAGCAACTGTGTTCTCTTCGCTGATGATGTAAAGCTATTCAACACCACAGACAATACTGCTACCCTTCAAAAAGACCTTGACTATGTATCAGAATGGTCAAACAAATGGCAACTTCAAATCTCAACAAATAAATGCTCTGTCCTACATATTGGCAAAAAAATTCAGAAAATAAAATACAGGCTGAATAGTCAAGACCTTGTTGACGATCCAAACTCTGTCAAGGATCTTGGAGTACTCATCTCTAATGACCTAAGTGCTAGAGCCCACTGTAACTACATAGCCAAAAAGGCATTGAGTTGTTAACCCAATCTTACGTAGCTTTTTTTCTGGTAATATCACACTACTAACTAGAGCATACAAAACATTTGCTAGACCAATACTCGAATACAGCTCATCAGTCTGGGACCCACTTTACGTATCTGATATTAACACAGTTGAGAAAGTCCACAAGAAGAGTTCTCCACTCCTCTACTTGTTGCAGAATACCTTATGCCACCAGACTTGAAATTCTAGATCTATAAAACCTAGAACTACGCTGCCTTCGGTCCAATCCAAGTATAGTATATAAAATCATACATTGCAATGTCCTACCTGTCAATGAATACTTCAGCTTCAACCATAACAATACAAGAGCAAACAATAGATACAAACTCAAGGTTAATCGCACCAAACTTGATTGCAGGAAATATGACTTCAGCAACAGAGAGGTCAATGTCTGGAATACTCTACCTGACGCTGTGGTTTCTTCCCCAAACCCCAAAAACTTTAACCTTAGAATGTCTACTATTGACCTCATCCCCTTCCTAAGAGGCCTGTAGGGGGTGTGCATAAGCGCACCAATTGTGCCTACCATCCCTGTCCTATTGTTTCTTTTATTTCTTTTATTTTTCTTATATGTATCTATGTATTCATAACTATTTTTTTTACTTAAAGCTATTATTTTGTAAGCAATTGACAAAAATAAACAATAAATAAATAAATAAATAAATAAATAAATAAATAAATAAATAAATAAATAAATAAATAAATTTCAGAGAAATGGTTATCCAACCTCTTCTTAAAAACTTCTAATGTTGGAGCATTTACAACTTCTGGGGCAAGCCGTTCCATTGGTTCATTGTTCTAACCGCCAGGAACTTTCTCCTTAGTTCTAAGTTGCTTCTCTCCTTGATCAGTTTCCACCTGTTACTTCTTGTCCTGCCCTCAGGTGCTTTGGAGAATAGCTTGACTCCTCCTTCTTTGTGGCAGCTCCTGAGATATTAGAACACTGGTATCATGTCACCCCGGTTCTTCTTTTCATCAAACTAGACATACCCAGTTCCAGCAACCATTCTTTATATGTTTCAGCCTCCAGTCCCCTAATCATCTTTGTTGCTCTTCTCTACACTCTTTCTAGAGTCTCAACATCTTTTTTTAGATCATGGCAACCAAAACTGGATGCAAGTGTGATATTACCAAGTTATTATAAAGTGGTATTAACACTTAACACATGATCTTGATTCTATCCTTCTCTTTATGCAGCATAGAACTGTGTTGGCTTTTTTTTTTTGGCAGATGCAGCACACTGCTGGCTCCTATTTAAATAATTGTCCACTAGGACTCCAAGATCCCTCTCACAGTTACTATTATTGAGCGAGGTACCACATATACTATACCTGTGCATTTTGTTTATCTTGCCTAAATGTAGAACCTTACTTTTTTCACCATTGAATTTCATTTTGTTAGATGTCAAAATGTTTTCTATACTAAGCCAATGTTCTCCTCTTCCTGATGGCCTTTTTTCTCTCTCTCTGTTTTTCCTCATACAGCAGGGAACCTGCCAGAGAAAGGTCTGGTTCCTTTTCCCAGGTCCATACTGTATGTCTGCAAAGGCCTTTTCAATATTAGTCAGAAGGCCACATATGGCCTAGGGCTAGAATTTTTTCATCCCTGGTTTCTGACTTTACCAAAGTAAATCCCAGAATGTAAACTGATACAATTTCTGTAGAAAATGAAAATTAATCCTCAAAAATGTATGGTGGCTTGAATCCAAATAGTCCACTATATAATACAGATAGAATATTGTCATTTAGGTTCAGCCTCTTCCTTTTCTTCTCCACATAAATGACGACATATAAATGGGATATTTCCCTTCTTTCCCCACACTGTATAAGACATTCTGCTCCCTTGTAATATGCTGAATATCAGCAGGCTAATTTTAGAAGTAATATAAAAATGATATTAGTACTAAAGGCTAGCCGCTAACCTTTATTCCCAGCCTATTGTCAGCTCAATTGACAGAAAACTGAATCCACTGCTGTGTCTTCTATTATTAATCTACAAGATTCTGAAGCTCCTGAAAGAAATTTAAGATGGAGTGAACATGGTCATGTTCTGTACCTTCTCTCTTTTTTTCCTCCCCTGCAGTAAGAAATATCATGTCGAAGACAAATAATAGAACAAGTATAAGTTTCCTAGTACTTTTAAAGGACAGAATAGGGTTGCGTTACAAGACAAATTCAGATCTTATGTTTATTTTTTTAGATTCCTTAACCCCACTTAAGTATTGCATTGCTCTCGATATCTCTAAGTGATCACAGTTTGTGTCTGTCTTTGAGAGACGTAGCCAAGAGAGTCAAACAGATTGATTTCACTCAAGGGTCACTAGCATTCTGTGAGGATTAAGAAACTGTCAAACTAAAAGATTCTCACATTTTCTTCCTTTACAGTATTTTGACAATTAAAGCACTTTTTCTTTTTATTAAAAAAGAAATTGCAGTAATCCTACTGAGCATCCACTGTCCTGTTAAACTTGCAGTTCAGAAAGCCAATGTCAGAAGTAATATGTTCTCTTTTTTAAATGCTGAGGAAATAATGCTTTTTTAAAGATAAAACAAGATATATAAAAGATGCTATCTACTTGGGCAGTTTCCCAACCTGTTACTGTTTGTTCTTCTTAGCCACCACATCTTAGTGTTATAATATCTTTCTAGAATGAATATTTTTAATTAAGCTCATAAATGTAACTGAAAGGTATAGCTAATCAACAGTGGTGCGATTTAACCAGTGTAATAACCAGTTCAGTGAACATGTGCTTTGCACACACATGTGCATGCACAGCATTTTGAAAAGGCCATTTTTAGCTATAATACTTACCTTCTGCTGCAGCCCCGCTGAGTAAAACAGCTGATGTGCAGCAAACCGCTCTGCCACATGAATCAGCTGTGCTCAAAAACAAGGAAATAAAGCACAGGAAAAGGGCAGGGGTGGAGGGATGGCAAATGATCACCGGAACTACCAGTTTGCCTGAACCAGTCAGAACTGGTAGAATCCCACCCCTGCTAAACAACATCTTTAAAACATAGCCAATCTACACCCCCAGTTTCTAACACAGTATATGAGTCAATATGTCACACAAAGTCAAACACAAGGGTCAATTGAATATATCATGGATAAGTAAATAAGGAGAAGTTTGCTGTGAGAATGCAGGTTACCTCTTTGCTATTAGTTAATAGCTATCGGTAATCTCTGTCCAGTGAGATTTTTCTATTGTTTCATTTTGAGCAATTATCCATTCTATTAGAATACAGGATTTTGATCTTAATGTCAATATTTACAATCTTGGGCTGTTATTTTGGTACTACAATTTATGTCTTCATTAATGAATAATTCCAAAGGAATTTTATCTGTGCGGGCTTGCAAATTCTCTTTATGGCAGACAAGTCCACCTGTAATCTTTCCTCTAACTTTTAAGACATGTTATTTTTTTTTAATTTATAAGTCTGTTGAACTTGTAAATTCATGGGGGGAAAGTGGGAGCCCTGATCTAAACTAATTAAACCTTAAGGTCTTGGTGAATAGGTTTGTGATTCAGCAATCTCAGAAAATCTATTAAAGGGATAAAGAAAATATTCATTTATTTGCAGCCTAACATTACAAGGTAAAAACAGCATAGTTCAAAATAGTCCAAGTTTTCTATTCTATTTGTATAAACTAACATGGAATTGAAGCAGCTGACTCTGTGATTATGATATTTGTATAGAGGTTTGAATTATTGTGATATACTTGGTCTCCAGTCAAATAATAAGGCAGTGCAAGGTGACTTTGGTTTGTGTCAACAAAGTACTGGCTGCTGCAAAGATGACCCTATTTGCCTTATCTGAGATAAAAAGAGTCAACGTGGTTTGCTCCTCAAAATGCTTTTCCTGGAGGAATGGCTGGTGAAAATGATAGAACTTGCTGAGATGGACAAATTGACTGCTTTGATTAGAGAGAAGATGATATCTACATTTATTGCTGACTGAAAACCTCTTATAGACTTTTTGCATGAAACAGAAAAAGTGAACTTGTGATGATTATATAGAATGGGTTATAGAAAGAAGGGAAGTATGTTCTACCATAGAGGTAAACTTATAATTGTACTTATAACTGCTGTAAAGAAAATTAGAAGCTATTTCTTTGTATCTTCTTTATTTTTTATTTTTCTTTTAAATTCTTTTTCTTGCACTTTTTATTTTCTCTTTGATTTTTTTCCTTTCTTTTTTCTTACTATATATTAGTTTGTAATGGGTTGTTGTTTTTTTAGAATATTGAGAACATTAAATGATGCACGGCCAAAGGAGCAGGCAGGGTTCAGAAGTCGCTACAGCACAATGGATCACATCTAGGTTGCTCAGCAATTCATTGAATGGCACCATGAGGACACCATGCTTCTGTGTATGGCTTTCATTGTTTACAAAAAGGCGTTTGACTCAATATTCCAGCAAGCAATAATTAATGCATTTCTTAACCAAGGCATAGGCATTGCTTACATAAACTTACTACAATCAATATATGAAAAAAACAAGGGTGACAATTTGCCTTAATGATCTTAAAATGGAAATCAACATAGGACAAGATGTACGACAAGACGATACAATATCACGTACACTTTTCTCAGCCTGCCTTGAAAAAGTATTTCACACGCTAGACTGGGTAAAAGAGGGAACAAAAATCACTGGCGCCTATTTAAATCAAGATTTGCAGATGATGTTGTTCTCTTCTCACAAGACCCAGAAGAGCTACAAAGAAACACATAAGAGCTGCACGAAGCAAGAGAACCATTTGGCTTAAAAATAAACCTGAAAAAGAGCCAGGTTATGTTTAATAAATTCACTAAAGAAAGAATTTTTTTAATATCTGGAGAAGAACTAGATGTAGTCGACCACTACATATACCTTAGCCAACAGATCTCAATGGAAGGTGATACAATAAAAGAAATTGGTGTGTTAAATGTGGATGGGAGGCATCCAGCAAGCTAAGTGTAATTTTCAAGAACAACCTCCCTCTATGCCTGAAGAGAAAAGTTTCGATCAGTGTATTCTGCCTGCTCTAACATATGCTGGTGAAACATAGAACCCAACCTCACAATCAATGCAAAAACTACAAGTGGCACAAAGAGCCATGGATAGATAAATGCTCAGTATTACAAGACAAGATAGAAAGACCTGCACATAGATTAGAGAACAAATGAAAGTATATCATATCATCAAGAGAGTAAAACAATGGCAATGGAAATGGGCTGGTCACACAGCAAGAAGAACTGGTGGCAAGTAGACCAAGGCAGCCATAGAATGGATCCTACTTGATCAAAAGCATCCACAAAAGAAACCTAAAACAGGATGGATTGATGACATCAGCAAGCGTGGGCCCAATTGCCAAAGGAATGCAGGAGTCAGGATCATGTGCGTTGGAAACATGCAGAAGACTCATCCTGTAGTGGATAGACAATGGCTAAAATGATGATTATGGGGTGTGTTGTTTTTTTAATCTTAAGGCACTTTTCCATTTTTTTTTATTTATGGAAAAGAATGAAGCAAGATTTCATTTTACACTCAGAAGTGAGGGGGGAAGAATTGCTTGGCAGAGCAGCTTCAAGTGAATAGCTCTCTCAAATATTCATTGAAGTGATGCAGTGCCCTTAAAATGACACAGCCAACTGGTAGAGCTTCCAAGGGGATGCTGAAGCAAGTAAAAGGTTGGGAAGTGGTAGTGGCAGGGGCAAGAATATGAATTAAAACATTTATTTTAAATCAAATTCAGACTTGTGAATTGAATCTTAGAAATATATACAGTATTTCCCATATTTCACCCCCTCTACAACTTTGGTAAATGCATAATACTGATAATTGCAGACTAAGACTAAGCAGGTATATAGGTATGAATTTGATCTCTTTGCCAAACATCGCAACAATAGTGGAATATTAAAGTGTTCTTTTAGTGATACTATTAGCTAGCTTCTCAGATGCAATTCAATTAATTTTTCTATATATGATCAGCTACACATTAATCATCTAAACTTGTGAGTGTTTCCTTGGGCTGTACAGCACTTTCATTCAACAGGGATCCTGTTGTGGTCTTCTGCAGCTGTAGGGCAAATGGAAAATATGTTAAAAGAACCTAGATGGATTCAACTTCTTTCATTCATTTATTCATTCAGTTTATAAGCCAATCTATTTCCGAATGGCTTACATTTGAATGGTAATTCAGTGGCTTAAAATTAAAATCAGAAAAATGAATAGCAAAATCAGAAACAGTAGCACATTAAGAGATAGTCATCAGTCCCCACAATTACGTTGGTTATTTCTCCACATTCCTACTTGTCAACTCTGAAATATAATGTAGGAAGGGATTCTTATTCCCTTCCACATTCCTAATTTTATTTGTCCTTTATGTAAAAGTTTGTGTTTCAGATTCCAAATCATAACAAAATCAATTAGATCATCTGATCATAGTCCAGCTAAGTAGAATCCAGTGCACTCTGACTGTGCTGGGATTCAAAATCTTAGAAATTCATACCACCTTTGCCTGGAGATTCGGGGAATTGGAGTCTCAACACAGTTCAAGAACATGAAGTTTAAAGGCTAGTAAAGTCTATATTTACGTCTTCCTTATCAAGGAGAGAATTCCCAAACTATTCTAGACATAGCGCTACTCATGAAAGGGATATAAATGAACATCAGTTCTGGTTTGATTATGATACTGCAGACCTTCTAAAATTTACATAAATGTGAAAGAAGTAAAAGAATATGCACTATGGCTCCTTCGGTTCTATTCTGTCTGCAAATATTTGAATTAAAGAGCCTTTATATTTGGAGGGACTGTAATATATGAAGAGTTATATGTGGCTATGTTTTACATTGATATTGCAATGCTTAAATTCTAATGAAAATGAAATTTGCCTAGTTACATTACCTAAACTAGTGAATTTTTCAACCAGGATTTTCTTTGTTATCTGCCTTTTATAATATTTGTATTGTCGGCTTTAATTGATGACAGTTGGTAAAATTTTCAAAAATAAATATTGGCTCTTCTTGATTGATGTTAATAATTGTCGTTCTCTGTATTGTCTGTACTCACATTCTAATTTTGAATCTACAGATAGAGTCAGACCATATGGAGTAAACTCCATGCAGTTCCCACAAGGAACAGTACCATTGAGAAAATACAGCTATGCTAGACAGATCTTCTCTGGCTGGTGTCTGTCATAATTAAGTCACTAGACAAGATGTCAACCAAAGCTTGTTAATCTTACATCTTTCAAATGAATAATTAACTAGTCTATGACCCAACTGAAAGATAAACCCAATCATGATATAAAGGTGAGGCAAATCCCCCTGGGGCCTACAGACAGAAGGGGCCCACTGCAGAGGTGGCATTCAGCAGATTCTGACCAGATCTGGAGAACCGGTTGCGGAAATTTTGAGTAGTGTGGAAAATCAGCAAATACCACCTCTGACTGGCCCCACCCCCATCTATTCTCTGCCTCCCGAATCCCAGCTGATTGGCTGAGACTTCCTTTGTTGTCCTGCATGGGAGAACGGAGCTGGAAAGCAGGTTAGTGGGGTGGGGAGGGAATGGGATTTTGCAGTCTCCTTCCCCCAGGAGTGGGGAGGGAATGAGGATTTTGCAGTGTCATTCCCCTGCCATGGCCACCAAGCCACGGCCACCAAGACACACCACACCCACCAAGTCATGCCCACAGAACCAGTAATTTAAAAAAATTGAATTCCACCACTGGCCCAATGAGTTTCCTTTGCCTCTTTCCCTTCCCTCCCATCTCATCTTCAAAAAAACCTGATTGTATAGGGTAGAACTACTATAATTGGAAAAAAACACACATTCAGACAACTAGTCATAGCAGCAAAGACATGCAGGTTTTCTTTCATGTCAGTAAAACTGCTAACAATTCTTTGTCACACTGGATTCATATTGGAAGAGGCCAATGGAAAAACAAGACAAAATTGTTTCACCAGCCAGATTTGATCTATGTCATATCTAATTAATTTTGAATGTTTATGTTCCAATTATACTTGTGACCGGTGTTTCTTTTTTCTGGGTAAGACATATTAATAGCTGAACCCATATGTAATACAGTCCATTTCGTAACATCTAGTATTAATATTGAATTGCCCATTAACAATAGGAGGCACTTATAGTCTATGAAGCAATTTATATTCCATAAATTGTTTGACTGCTCGAACACTCATGAGGTGAACACAAAGGCAGGAATGATGGTTAAAATGTCATTAAATTAATTGGAAACATGGCAGTTGTGTATTTTAGACTGGGATATAAATTTAGCAATGGTTCAGTAGTCGCGTGTTTTCATGCTCTCCTCCCTATCACAGCTCAAGAAGAAACCCATTTGGGAATGTGACTGCAATGCTGGAACTGCACATCAAGTACACCCTGACACAGTTTCGTTGAAAGGAGATTAGTTCAGGGAGAATTCTGAATTCAGAAGGTCAGGCAGAAGTTACCAGAAATAGTAGAAATTTCTTGCTTGTTTCTAAACTGAAACCTAATAAACAGCAGTCAGACAAATTTAGATGCTTTTCCAAATGAGCCTACCGATGTCTAACAAAAATCAGCTTTTGATAAATGGCATACAATATTATTTTTACGGATCAGAGATATTTCTTTTCAAGTTGGCTATATTCCTTTAGTTTCTTCTGTCATCTCACTGCTGTAGTTTATAGCATATGAAGTTGATGCTAGTAATTTGACTATCACTAATAAGGTATTTCTCTATGTGGGAATTGTTGCTTTATAAATTTCTTGTTTAAATTTCTAATTCTATATGGAAGCATTTCAGGGAACGTTACTGATATAACGTTATAATGTTACATGTACATATGCATGGAAAAATCAGGATATGAAATTATGATTTAGGTAGAGTGCTGGTTTGTGGTTACAAATAAAAACATATGGAATGGAAATGCTAGAAAAGTCATTTGAAACTCAAGGTGAGATGTAATTATTTTGATGAGGATAATAATAAACTTTGAAATTACTTTAGGAAAAGGAGAAAAAGACAATACTCTCACGTTATTTTGTTGTACAAAGCAAATTTCTGTTGTAATATTAACTCCAACTCAACCGGTTCAACTTTTTCACTCTGGCCTCTTTCATTTTATCTAATAGCAAGTTTTCTTCATATTTCCATCCTGCAAGATAATTTCCCTTATGCTTTCTTCTCTACAGCAGAATTTAGATATACTGTATGGCTTCTACAGAACATAGAGATTCATCTTCACCCAATTTGGAGCTCACTTTTACCATCCAAGAGCATTAGACATTGCCAGCTAATATTCTCAGTATATTTTGAGCCAAAATAATTGGATTCAATGGGGCAGGAAGAATATTCTTGCTAGGCCTCAAGGCAAGCCTTTCATCCAGATTGAAGAAGCCCAAATATTTTTTAGATAGTGGCCAAGAGCTAAAATGATATTTTGCAGTCCAAATTTCTCCACTTATTCCTTCCCCTGTTTCTGGCTTATTTCTTCAAGGTCAGGGGAGGAGGAGGAGGAGAAGGAGAAGGAGGAAGAGGAGGAGAGATGGTTCCCTGAGGAAACTGCTGCTATTGAGATGAGACTTCAATAAAAATAAAAACATGAAAACCCACAAGCTTGCAGAGCACAACAGTCACATAACCTGATTCAGGCAACTTGCAGGCTTGCCATGGAATCCAGAAGGGTGATGGAGGAAGCACATTTTCAGGGAGGAAAGGAACTAACCTTACCTCAGGGAAATGATGCTCCAGAGAAAAGGGGACACATCCAGAGATGGGATGCACTTATGTTACCAACCGGTTCGCTGGTTGTGAGTGCATGCACGCACCCCTTTGGAACTGAAACGGAGCTTCAAACATGCAGCTAATCAGTGGTGGGATTCAATTTTTTTTACAACCGGTTCTGTGGGCATGGCTTGGTAGGCATGGCTGGGGAAGAATACTGTAAAATCTCCAGTCAGAGATGGTATTTTCTGGTTCTCTGAACTAATCAAAATTTCTGCTACCGGTTCTCCAGAACTAGTCAGAACCTATTGAATACCACCTCTGCAGCTAATCTACTCAGGCAGCTCCAGTGAGTGCAGTAGGGGCAGCGCGGAACTCAGCTGGGCAGCATGGGTGGGGGGAACAAGCAAGAAAGTTAGTTATATATGGAAAGGATAGCCCAGGAGTGGGTGGCCAGGCCCAGCCAGTGATCATGACTGCGGGTTCACCCGAACCCATGCGACCAATCAGCAGCCCATCACTGGCCACATCAGAAAAGAAATGTTACCCTGGTCCTGGCAGATGGAACCCTATAATTCCCATCTAATGGGACTTAGTCTCCTTAGACAGGATCCAGAGCATATCTTGATGGGAGGGTAGATGTAACTGGGAAAAGCTGGTCCCTCGTGGAACCTGATATCCTAATTTGTCATAGAGAGCTTTAAAGATCAAAACCAGCATCTTGAATTGCACCCAGAAGCAAACTAGCATTCAATGCAGCTCACCGAGTAGAGATGTAACATGTGCCATCTTAGGGGCACACGTAACTCTCCACCCAATCCCATTCTGCACCAACTGAAGCTTCCAGATGATCTCAAAGGCAGCCCCAAGTAGAGAGCATTACAATAGTCCATTCTGGAGGTGACCAGGTCATCAGTGACAGTGAGTAGATCCAGAAAGGGGCGCAACTGGGGCATAACGCAAAGCTGTGCAAATGCTCTCCTAACCACAACTGTCACCTGAGTCACTTAGTTTTGCAAGGGTTCTTCCTTCCTGCCTAGCATTTTTTGGGGGAGTGGATCTTAAGTCTTTGGGAAAGCAAATATAGTCTATATCCACTACTAAGGAATTAAGATATATGTTTTCTTGGAATAGTGAAAGCCCAAGTACATACCTTTTGGTCTCAGAGTGATAAATATTGGGTAGATCATGAGCAATATTTGTGATTCATTCTAGCAAAGCTTCATCAATGGTCCAGAAGATATATGCTATAAGAAACTATGTTTATTTAGTTTTGATGTGGAAAAACAACATTTCCTTTCTTTCAGATCATGCCAGTTTGACTTTCCAGTCTCTTTCCAGCCTCTTTCAGGGCCAAACCATGTTGAGACTATTACAACTGTTTGCAATACTGAAAGATTCACTTGCAAATAATAGCTAGACCTTGTTTGAAAAAGGAACCTTTTAGTGTTTCCCTGAACAAGTTTTCATGTTGTTATTTAGAATAGCATTTTGCAAAGTAAGACAATCGTGTGATGCTTCCCCCCCCGCTTTTTTGTATCTTTTATATGAAAGCTTTCCTACATGTATCATGCCCAAATGCATCCATGGAATCAGTGGCCATAATGCAGATGAATCAGGGTGGTATCTAATTGCAATTAGCCTTTATGGAAACCTTGTATTTGCATGGATTAGTGGATCATGTCCTTGGCAATGAACAACAAGATAGGGGCTGAAATGCATTGAATGGCATAAGTTGATCCAATCATTTGACACAATTATCTCTAGAAAGCATAGGAAGACATTTAAAGATCTGCTTGTTCTCCCTAATAACATGCAGCTCATTAATAACATCCAAAGAGATTCGGGTCCCCAAACAGAAAATAATTCTTATAGGTGGCATGCAGTCAGTGTTGACGCACATGCCAGTCTATCCAGATGGGGGGCTGTAAACCTTTCTATTAAAGATTATTCCCTTCAATGTAATTCTTTGACATTTCCTATTTTGGGTCCAGAATTCTAAAAGAACAAGTTTAATCAGTGGTGGCATTCAAATAATTTAACAACCAGTTCTCTGCCCTAATGAGTTCTTCCAACAACCAGTTCACCAAACTGCTCAGAAAGTTAACAACCGGTTCTCCTGAAGTGGTGCGAACTGGCTGAATCCCACCACTGAGTTTAATGAGAAATTCCTCTTATAACAATACAGCCCAGTCCCTAGGTATAAAAATAGGACCATATAAGATGCTAAGGGAAATCAGTGATCCCACAAAGAATTTTAAAGAAAATCAGGCAAGCCAGTCTATATAAGTAAGCTACATATATTTGCAGAAGTAGAATTTGGACTCCAGAATACACAGAGAATTCTGAATAGGATTGTTTAAGAGGGTATTCTCATTGGGTTAGGTAGAGGTTTTTTTCCCTTAATTTTTTTCTCTCTCTTGGGAGTTATAGTCTACCTTAAAGAATGTTCCAAAAAGTGAAAGACAGCCTCTTAAGAAAGGTTGACTATTTTCCAATTAAGAGATACATTCCATCTCTGATAACACATATCTAATCAGGAAACCCCAAAATTACTTCATCACTGAAGCCTTCTCAATGACCCCATAAAGCTACTAATCAGTTTAGCAAATAAAGATTTTGTGTGAAGAACCATTATAATTGGGATGCATTTGTTGTTCAGTCGCTAAGTCATGTCTGACTCCTTGTGACCCCATGGAACACTGCATGACAAGTCTCCCTGTCCTCCATTGTTTCTTGGAGTTTGTTCAAATTCATATTCATTGCATCAATGATATTATCTAATCATACCAAGAAAGAATGTATGCATACTGTGTCTTTTTCAGGCTTCCCACAATGGGTCTAATTTACCAGAAGTAAATTAGGGAGGATATTGAACATAAGCATACAGAGGCTTGCTATTTAAAAAATATTTCTATTTTTCCTCCATGTATGAATCACCATGGTGTGGTGTGTTTTTTTTTAAATCTATGGATAAATTATTCAAGCTGACAAAAAATCAGGGCAAATTGATGCTTTATGCAGGTTTATGCATTCTATGTTATAGAAGGATAAGGAATCCCAGAAATAGTTCTCTCCACATCCTGCTTCCTCTGAAGAAGAGAGAATTGGAAATTCAAGCACAGCAAATTAAGTACAAATTGACATATAGCCTTGAGAAGCAGCAGATCTGCCACTTCAAATCAGATTTCTAGAAAGTGGCTTCCATCCTAACCAAGGCTGTGATGGCCTTCAAGCACTCCAAATATATCTCTGCACCCATACAATATATATCTCATGATCGTTAAAATCCAATGACTTCCTGTGTCATTAGGAAATTATACATTTATTACAATCTTAGATATGAATAAGACAGTGTGGCAGGTGTAGTCAGCAAGTAAGCTCTTTACTGAGAATAGGTAGATGAATATATTACCTGCTTTCCTATACCTGATATTTATTATCATCACCATAAAGTAAATCATTCTGCATTATGATTTTGAAATTCAGAGATATTTAAGATGTATCTTAACATTCAAAGTTGAACTCATAGAAGTGTCATATAGTATACAATATTTCTCCATGGAAAGATTACAATAATATACTGAGAATTTGCCATGTAGCTTATCCTAAATACAATATAAACATGCCTCTTACCATGAAATGATGCCCATTTAATACCAGACCTTATTTCACTCATCAGAAATTGTAATTTTATATAATGCAGATATATTTTTTATTTTTAATACATTATGAAATAATTACCTGTAATTACACTTCCATGTATAAAACAATTGCATTTCTTTTCTTGTCATTCTTGTTTGGTTTTATCCCAGCCTGTAATATGTATGTATGAGTCTGTAATTATTTAATAAATGTCATCGTAAATGACATTTGTTGATAAAGTTCAAAAACCTCAAAGTTTGAGGGTAAAAAGCTGCCTCCTATCCAGAGTACAAAAATGAAAAAGCAAAGCGTAAGCCATTGCTAAGGGGTTGCCTTTGAGCTGGGAAAATGCATAACCTTTCAGCTCTTTATTAACTACACCATCCTATAGTCAAGGAATACTGGAATTTTCAGATCTGTTCATTACCTGAAATGAGAATAGAAAGATAGTTCAATTGTTCCAAACTCTTTAGTAGGAGTTTATTTTGTGAAGGTGCTATGTATATATGAAAAGATAGTATACATTTCAGCCCATAAGGATGAGAGAAACAAATATCTCTAAGCTGCTGTGATTTGCTTTGAACTTTCTTCTTCTTCTTTCAATGCGTCCTCAGATACAAATCGGTTTAGATTGTTGGAGGCTCATGAGATGTATCCTTGAAGCTTCTGTTTGGTAGAGATAGGGTGAGCCCAGTTATGTGTTGCAAAGTTGCCAAAAGGTGAAGCTGTTGTGATGAAGTACATCAAGGCTTGTTCTGGGTAAATAAAAGCTTCTCATACAGCAACAGCTCTGCAGGTGGAACATTCCTCTATTTGATGCCGAAGGTTCCTGGCTCCCTTGTGTCTTTTCAACCAAAAAAAGTCTGTATATCTGAAAGCCCCCTATTTCTATACTTTTAACCTCTCTAGACCTTTTGCGTTTGCTTTACTTGCACCCATTTCTCCCTTTTTGCCCAAACTCACTCTGTCTTGTCTGTCACATCAGATATAAGTGATTGCTATGACATTCACAATGCTTCCCTTAGAAGTTTAAGTGGCATAAGTGAGCAGAAAAGATGGCACAGATAAATAAGTAACTGGAAACACAATTTATTTTCTTCTTCTTAAGTTTTGTTTTGTAGAATTGAAAAACTAACTGTACTAACTAGGTACCACAGCAAGTAAAAACTGTCACAGAATCAGTACACTTAAAGTTCCAGTTCTGACCTGAAATGCCACGTGAAACCTCAAAGCAAACTCAACAGACATTAATTATGCTTGATCAAATTTATGTAGTTTGAGCTAGACCTTTCAGTGCTAGCTCTTGACATACATATACCCAGAAGCAAATTACACAGCTAGTGTAATAACTAGTGAGGAAATTATGGCCAAAACAAAAAGGCAATTTATTTTAAAATGTATAACATTCATTTACTGACCCTTACTGCCAGAACTTGATATAACAACAGCAGATCCATAACTTAAACTGGAATGTGGGCCACTGCTGAAACTATATAACTATGGAAGGGGTAAGGAGATAGGCCAGAGTTTTTAAGAAGTTTAATTAAGGGGAATAGACCAGGGGTGTCAAACTCATGGCATCACGTGATGTATCAGGACTTTTTCCCCCTTCGCGAAACCAGCCGTGGCCGTGGCCAGTGCATGACACATCTGGCCACGAGCCGTGAGTTTGACAGCCCTGGAATAGACCAAAACTCATTCTCTGACCTGAGATAGTATGATGGCGATAGAACGGGAAAAGAAGAGCATATGGAGGTGAATAAGGCATAAACATCACCCTTGCAAGTTATGTCCTTCACCTTCTCCCCTTTATTGGATATTTCTAGTTTTTGGGGGGTTAAGGAAAGGCTTTTCATATCCTCAATTCATTCTTTTTTATTACAGTATTTTTAGCCTCAATAAATAAAACCAATAAATAGAAACGAGGGCTAAGAATTGGCCTATAGACGGGATTATAATCTTTGTAACAGGTGTGTGCCTTAGAGCATATAAATAAATGCAAATTTACTTGTAATAATAAATGAGGGACGTCTGAAACTTAATTAAGTAATTTCATCTTACACATTGGATTTTGTCCTTTCAGAAGATGCATTAACAATTTGCCACTCTCATGCATGAAGGGTTCCATTGTGAGGCCGAAGAGGGTTTTGGCACTTGTCTTTCTTTCAAAATGCCTGGCATTATTTTTCAGAGCTGATCTGGGTTAAGAAAAGGAGCAGCCTATGGAAAGTTTGCACAACTCTGAAATATTCACCTGAAGGAAAGGAGGATTACTTCCAAATTCAGGTGTTATTTCAGGTAGTGTGCTTACTTTCCCTGTTTTATTTTTGTAACAGCAAACAGTAGTACACACACAAACCCTTCCTCCATCTGATAGGTGAACCTGTATGTGTTGCCTATTTTCGTCTATTGTCCTGGAAAGTAAATGGATACATCCATGTAGACATCTTTGAGTTGATGAAGCTGGAATGAATCCTCCTTACATTTGTGATTTAGCTCAGTGTTTGGGGTTCTGATGACACATTTAGCTCTAAAGTGGGTGATATATAGTGAACTAAATCATAACTCAAAGCGTGAATTGAATGTAGTCATATTTTCTGGCCAATACATCTTAGAAATAAGTACACAAAATATGAAATTGTATGCATGCTTACATGAAAATAAACCCAGACAGATCTCAATAATTCTACATTTGTTTAAAAAAATAACAACCCGATGAAGTCTAGTAGTAGAGGTAAACTTTATTTTGTTTTCTAATACATGGGATAATATTTCACCTGGCTAATATATGCCTTTGAATTCTACCTTTTAGTTGAATGTGAACATTTTATTATTACTATTATAACTTTTATTATAACTATGGCAACTTTATGACCGATGAACCAACTCCCAGAATTCCTGAGCATGGCTGATTCAGGAATTCTGGGAGTTGAAGTCCACAGTTTACGAAATTCCCATGGTTGACCACCCTCTCACCCCGAGCTAGATTTATAAAGAGGCAGGGCATTTGCTAGCAGAGTGAGAAGGGGAGCAAACCATGAAATATGTGCAAATGCAAACAACTCATAAGTCATGCAAATACCATAAAGTATGTACTTGCATCAGACATTGAAATGCAAATTTGTGATGACTGCATTTGCATAATATAAGTGCTCATGTGTGTCCATTTTGGTATCATGATTTGCTGTGCATGTCAGTGTAAAGAGGCCTTTACTCCTGCATCCAAAGAAAGCAAAGTAGTAAAAGGCTTGCCAAAGATCTTCATTTAGGTACAGTTGTTGGGATTTTTGAAAGTAGCTATGATTATTAAAGGAGTAAAAACTTTTTTGTTGTATATGTACAATAACTCAATATTCCAAGAAGGTCCAAGACTTTTGTAAGAAGGCCCTCCATAGCTTATTTCCCAAGACTTATGAGTCTCTTTGGAGATATGCTATTATTAATGGCATGCATGAAATTTATTCCTGGGCATTATAAGTCCCCCTTTTGCATTCCCCAGTGTTCAGTAAACTGAAAGCAAAGTGGAAAACATTTTTGTTCATATTACCCTCAATAAATGGGCTTAACCACAAAACAAATCTCATAATTCACTTCTTCAGTCCCAGTGGTTACAGGACAAATCCACTAGATTTAGCAATAAGTCTTAAATACACTGCACTGACAGGTGTACAAAAAGTTAGGGTTCTCTTATTCTTTACCTTTACAGGAGCTTCTTGTTGCTATGGTTTCAAAGATTTAATTGAAATCAATTTTGTTTTTACTTATTCTGCATGGTTAATGCATTTGTTTCCACTCGTGCTATTTACAATATGTTTGGAGCTTACAAGAGAAATTTTGATGGTGGGAAAGATGATAAATAAATAGAAGGACAAGGTGACACATATGTGTTTTTTTTTTAAATAAAAACCTATGTAAGAGCAATGAAGTACTATGACTACTGTCAGAAAGGATTATCTCTAATAAAATCTTGCTAAATATAGAGAAATTGGAAAATATACAGGGGAAAAAAGCAATCATATTAGAGATAGAAGCACTTTTTCAAATGAAAATGGACTGGGATGTTAATGGAAGGAATGAAAATTTAATAAAATTATAAAGAGTATAAAGAATATAGCAAAAAGAAGTTCATTATGTCTTTCCCCTTTCTATTTCTTTTGTACGGTTACTTAGAGATATAGGGTAGAAATCTGGCAAATCAAAGTGGACAAAAGTAATTTGTTTTCATGTAATGCTTTATTATAGGATTCATAGATTTGAAATATAGAGAAGCTATTTAGGGTAGGATTAGTTGCTAACAATAGCCAGCAGCCTCATAAGTGAGAAGGAAGGTGGGAAGGTGGCAGTCGTGGCATCATGATGGAAGTCCCACCCCTTTCCTAGTGCATTGGTGCCTCCATCTTGTTTATTTTGACCCTCTTGTAGGTATCATGTTTGCTCTTGCAAACATTATCAAAACGTGTTCCACATTGTCAGTCTCTAGCAGTGATGAAGTTATAGTGTCCATTTCACTCAAACAATTAAATTCTTACCCTCTTTCCACCCAAAGAAAGTCCTTTCCCAAATATTGCCCCTGAAAGCCCACATTTGCATGATGTCATTATGCGATTGCCAAACCCAGTACAGTGGAGCCTCAGGTCGCAACTGTTATGTTTTGGGAAAGACGACTCGAGACCAGTTAATCATCAGTTCTCTTTTATTTTTATTTTTGAAACTGAGCGACAACGGAGCCGCGGCAGCCTCTTTTATAGCGGCTGCTCGCGGCTCGCGGCCAATGACGGCTTTTTTATTTTCCTGCCATCGGCCGAACCAATCAGAACGGAACATTCAAACATTCAAATATATAACACCCCTCCCTATGTGGTACAGTCCCACCAATCAGGCCACCCCTATGTTACGTAGTCACGTAAATAGGTGGGGCTTTTATGGTTCCTACTGGACCTGCGCAATTCAGTCGTAGTGTTGTCTTCAGGCTGCTCGGATGGGTTCGCTGTTCCTCCCATCCTCTTCTGTGGAACCTCCTGGAAGGTGGAGTCAGCCATGTCGCTCCTGCCTGGCCTTTCTGGGCTGATTGAGTCGGCTTGGTTGCTCCTGCCAAGAGTGGCTTCGTGATGGTTTTCCAATGCCTGCTCCAGTCCTTCGAAGTTTTCTTCTTCAGGTACATGATTTTGATTTTCCCTTGGGGCTAATGGTGGTGTTAGTTGTTGTGTTGTTGTTAGGGTTTGTTGTGTTATTTCTCATGCTTGTGGAGGGTCTCCCCCTCCCCTATCATTTGTATTTGAGGGATCTCCCCCCTCTCTGGTTTGGTTATTATTTTGGTTTAATGTTTTATTTGGTTCTTGTGTTTGTGTGGGCTCTTCCCCTTCTTCCCTTTGGTTGTTGGTGTTTCTTAATATGGCCCTTGATCTGAGTTGGTCTATATGTCTCCTCCAGCTCTTTCCATCGTCTGTCTCTACCCTGTATGACCGGGGTCCTGTTACTTGGAATATTTTAGCTGGTATCCATAATGGCTCCCCTGTTAGGTTTTTTTGCATAGACCAGGTCCCCTGTTTTAAATGTACGGCACTTACTGGAGGAGTCTGTTGGTTTTTCTGTGCTATATGTGGGGTGTAGTCTATCTAAACTAGATCTTAGTTTTCTTCCCATCAATAGTTCTGCTGGGCTTTTGTTAGTCGTGACATTTGGTGTGATGTGCTGTATCGTTAGCAATTTATATATTTTTTCCTGGATATCTCCAGCTTCTAGCCTGTGTAATGTTTCTTTGGTAAAATGGACCATGCGTTCCACCCATCCGTTTGTAGCCGGCCAACCTGGCGCTGTTAAAGCATGTCTTCTACCTAGTTCGGCTAGGAACCTCTCAAATGTTAGTGCAGTGAATTGCAGTCCGTTGTCAGATACAATTAAATCCGGCAATCCATGTGTTGCAAAAAGCTTTCTTAGTTGTCTAATAGCTTCTGTTGTGGTTGAATGCATGACGCTTACCTCTAGCCAATTTGAGTATGCATCTACTACTATTAAGAATGTATGCCCTTTTATTGGTCCAGCAAAATCAATGTGTATTCTAGACCATGGGCCCCTAGGTTTTTCCCAGTCAAGTACAGGTGTAGAAGGGGGTGCAGGTCTAGATTCCTGGCATTGTTTGCACGTTGCTACCCATTTCCCTATATCCGAATCCATTCCTGGCCACCATACATAACTCCTAGCCAGGGACTTCATTCGGACAATACCTGGGTGACCTTCATGTAATAGTTTAAGTATTTGTTCCCTCAATCTGTCTGGTATGATCACTCTATCCCCCCACAGTACACATCCTTTTAAAATTGACAGCTCAGTTTGTCTGAGCCGAAATGGTTTAATGGTCTCATCGCTTTCGGTCTCTGGCCACCCTTTACCTACCCAATTTAAAATCCGTGCCAGGATTCTGTCTCTCGCGGTTTCCTTCGCAATGTCTGTTGCTATTATGGGTAGGTTTGCCAGCGTCTCAATGTGCAGGGTTGATGTGGTTGGTGCAGGATCATCCTCTAATTCAGGTAGGGGGGAACGGCTCAGGGCGTCAGCGTGTGTTATGTTCTTTCCTGGCCAGTAGATTAATTCGTAGTTGTATGCAGCGAGGAATTCGGACCACCTCATCATTCGCGATGACAAAATGTTGGGTGTGGGTTTGTTTCCTGCGAGTATTCCTAAAAGAGGTTTATGATCAGTGAAAATTTCCTTCCATAGATGTACTCGTTGAATTTTTTAACTCCTGTTATTGCGGCCAACGCTTCTCTATCCAATTGACTGTAGTTCCGCTCCACTTTTGATAGGGTTTTTGAATGGAACGCGATCGATGCCTCTCTTCCATCAGGTAATATATGGCTGAGTATGGCCCCGGCGCCAAACGGTGACACATCGCAGGTTAAAGTTAGTGGCAGGGTTTCGCTATATTGGATTAGTACACAGTCTGATGTAATTAAGTCTTTGATTCCCTGGAATGCGGTTTCTTCTCATCGCCCCCAGGTCCAGGTAGCTTTTTTATCCAGCAACCTGTGTAGCGGTTCTGCTATCATTGCCTTCTGCGGCAAAAATACATTGTAAAAATTAATAAGTTCCAGGAAGGCTTGTAAATCTGTTTTATTTTCAGGTCTGGGAGCTCCCTTGATTGCTCTAATTTTCTTTTCAGTGGGGTGGATCCCTTCTTTATCTATAAGGTATCCCAGGAATTCAACCTTATTGGTGGCTAATTGGCATTTCTCTCTTTTAACTTGAAGTCCTGCTTCTTTAAATTTTTGTAAGACCTCCCTCAAATGGTTTTTGAGTTGTTCTTCATCCTTGGCTGATATCAGCACGTCATCAAAATATGGCACTACCCCTTTAAGTCCTTGCAGTAGGCACTCCATTAGACTCTGAAATACCCTTGGGGCCACGCTAACTCCAAATTGTAGTCTTTTGCATTTGAATGCCCCTCTATGAGTCACTATTGTTTGGGCTTCCACGGTCTCTGGGTCAACTGGCAACTGTTGATAAACTTGCGCAAGGTCTAATTTCGCAGAAATTTTGCCTCCCCCCAAAGAATGTAACAGGTGCTGTACCACCGGAACTGGGTATGCGCTTTGTTGTAGTGCATGGTTGAGGGTGGCCTTGTAGTCTCTGCAGATGCATACGGACCCATCTGGTTTGATAGGGGTCACAATTGGAGTTTCCCACCTTGCGTGGTCTATTGGTTCTAATACCCCCTGTGCAATAAGTTTATCTAATTGTTCATCAATTTTTGGTTTTAACGCGAAAGGGACTCGTCTTGCCTTTAATCTTATTGGGGCTATCTTAGGATCCAAATTAAATGAGATAGGGGACCCTCAGTACTTGCCCAGTTCTCCATTGAAGACGTCCTGGAATTCTCTCATCAGGTTCTCTTCCCAGCTTGTCTCAGCGATGTTGTTTATTCCGGTCACTCCGATTCCTAGCGGTTCGAACCATTCGAGTCCCAGTAGGCTGGGGCGATCCCGGTCGACTATGGTCAATGGAAGGATTTTTGTATATTTTTTAAATTTGATCTGGAAATGTCCGGTTCCAACTACGGGAATTCTGTTTCCCTGGTAGTCTTTAAGTGTGAGTTTTTGTTTTTCTAGTTCCTTTCTTTTCATGTCGGGTATCAGGGTTTTGAGAGTGTTCTATGATACCATTGATAGATACGAGCCGGAATCCACCTCCATCTCACATGGTTGGTCTTCTATGGTGACTTGTACTAGTACCTTCTTCGCATTTACTGTGCTCAAGTGTCCAATAGTTATTGTCTGGTGTGTTTCTTCTTTTCTATTGGCTTCTTTCCACCGCTTGTTTCTGCTGTCTTGACTCCAACAGCCCCCTGTCTGTCTTTCTCTCATTCTGGGGGGGGGGTATTTCCTCTTCATCTAGGGCTATAGTTATTTCTGTTTCAGCATGCCCTTGCTATGTGTCCCCGCCATTCACAATGCCTGCAAATAGCATCAAAGAAACGGCATTCGGAATGTGGGTGGTCCCCTCCACACCCGGCACAACGAAACCCCAACTTTCTTTCCCTGCGCTCCCGTCTGCCTTTCTCCGACCGAAGTTGATTTACTTCTTCTTCTTCTTCATTAGTTTCGGATAGGGATTCAATGTCCTCATGGTGTGTCGTGGTGGTGGTTTTTTGAGTTTCCTCTTGCTTCTTGTTTTGAGCTTGGTTAGTGTCTTTTGGGGTTTCCTGTGTTACTCTATTCATTTGTCGCATGGTGGCTGCTGATCTTTGTGCTGCTTCTGCTGCGGTGGCTTCTTCTATTGCCTCGGTCAATGTTATTTTGGGTCTGGTCAGTAGTCGGCTCTGTAGTGTAAGGTCTCTTAATCCAAGAACCACGCGGTCCCTCATAGCCTCGTCCATGTTTAGGAATTCACACGCTCCTCCAATGTCTCTTAGGGCTGCGACAAAATCTCCGATGCTTTCGTCTTCCTTTTGGTCACGCTTGTAAAATTCGTGTTGCTTGATAAGGCATGAGACGGTTGGTGTATAATGGGCTCGTAGTAACTTGTCTAATTCCGACCACGCCATTTTCTTTACATCGTGGAGTGACGCTAATGCCTTCACCATTTTGAAAACTGTGGGTCCGCAGTGGGCGAGGAAAATGGCTCTCTTCCTATTGTCAGAGATTCCTTGGAGTTCGTTCCCTTCTAGGAACATGAGGAATCGGTCGATGTACGATTCCCAGTCTTCCGTTGCTGGGTTGAATGGTGCGGGTGGTGAGTTGTTGCCGGCCATCTCATCTAACTCGGTTCTCATTGCCACGTACTCAACTGGTCTCCTTGTCTCAGAATCCCATCCTCGTCGCCAGTGTTATGTTTTGGGAAAGATGACTCGAGACCAGTTAATCGTCAGTTCTCTTTTATTTTTATTTTTGGAACTGAGTGACAATGGAGCCACGGCAGCCTCTTTTATAGCGGTTGCTCGTGGCTCTCGGCCAATGACAGCTATTTGATTTTCCCGCCATCGGCCAAACCAATCAGAACAGAACATTCAAACATTCAAATATATAACAGCAACTGTAATATGTTCCAGACTCTGGTCATGACCCAATTTGGTCGTGTCCAGAAGCACGACTGACTATGCATGCATGCAGTCAAAAATATGGCACCGAAGGGGAAATCGGCCCAGAAAGGAAATCTTTCCACACTGATTTTGTTTGCCACCCGATTTTTGAATCGTGACCCAATTCAAAAATCGTGTGGATTTTTTGTTTGCCACCCAATTTGGTCGCAAACAGGAGTGTTCACAACCTGAGGTTCCACTGTATAGTATTTCAGGCCCCCCACAGCCATCCCAAATTGTTAAGCTTACCTTCTAGTCATGAAAAGATGTCCATCATATTCTCTAATACTCTCTTACATAGCATTGGCCCACCCCAAAATTATGTGTCTATTGCTCCCATAATTTACAGACAGCATGGTCAATGATGAATATTAAGAATATTATAACTGGGAACTTCCGGTTTGCAGGCTTCGGCGGCGGCAGGAATCCGCGATCGTGCGTGGTTCCTGCTGCGCTCGCCACCAAAGTGCCTCCGATCCAGCTGGATCTGGAGGATATGGTTGCCCCGTAGAGGCAACCGAAGACAGAGGAGATCCGGGTAGGGGCTTGGGGGTATCGCAAACCCCCTCCTCAGCTGGCTAAACTCCTTTTTCCCAAGGCGGTGGAGCGGCGGTCAGCAATGGCCACCACAAAGAAGCCTGCAGCCGGGTAAGATTGTGCAGGAGGAAGTCGGAGAAAGTGAAAGTTTTTGGCTGAACCGGGACAACAAGGAACTTTTAAACACCCTGGAAAGTTAATCGTTTGAATGATAGATTGTTTCCCAAGAAGACTGTAAAAGCGGCGGAAGAAAATTAAAGGGAAAGTTATTTTTTCTCACTCTCCCTCCCCACAGAAATAGCAGATGGAAATCTGAAAAACCTGCTTGGGCATGGAAGGTAACTAAACTTGAGTTTTAAAGCCAAGGGGATAAAAGATTTCTGAACATTGGAATTAAAAACTAATTTTTTTTGCTATAAGTGGGAGGGAAGAGGTAAAGAACTTATTTTAAGATTGTACTGAAGGAGACTGCTTGGAGTTTATAAGACCAGAAATAAATGGCAATAAGACTTCTACAAAATTACTTTGGAACTGTGTAATTGTTCTACCCCAGGAAGAGAAAATATAAAAAGAAGAAGGTGCTAAATGAAACAGTTTGTTCTGATTTGGATTGCTTTGTGACTTTGGGATTTTTGGGAACTACTTCTTGAAAGATTAAAAACACTTGGGTTGTTCTTAAAAAAGAAAAAAAAATGGCATTATCCGTTGAAGAATTGCAAATGGAATTTCAGAAGCTAAGAGAAGAGGAACAAGAAGGCAAGGGCTCTTCTGGATCTATTTTTCACTTTTTAGAAATGGCAATTTCTACCTACCAAGAAATACAACAAGAGGGCTGGGATGAAGAAGAAGAAGCCATCTTTAATGGACAGATGATTTTAGTGGAGGAAGAAAAGAGAAAGGGGGAAAAGAAAATGGAGAATTCAGAACTTAAAAAAGCAACCAAGAAAGGGAAAAATAAGATGAAAAATTGATACAATGTCAGAAAGCAACAGAAAAGAGAAATACAACAGAGAGGGAAGATTAAGAGAGTGGAATTTGAGAGATGGGGGGGGGCAAAAAGGCTAGAATTGATAAGAAAGGAAGGGAAAAAGGAAAGAGAAGTCATAAAGGTTTAAAACAAGATGTTTAAAAACAGGTTTTTTTCAGAGACAAAGGGTAAAATATAATTTTAAAAAATGATTCTGCAAAAGTACTTAAGACTGTATTGTAGATATTAGTATTTGAAATCGAGTTAGAAAACTGAAATATTATATGAGTTAATAATGAATTAAAGGGAATGTATAAAAATGTTTAAGATTTAACAATAGAGTTTAACTTCCTATGGAATATTGTTTTTACTATATTATAAACTTAATTCTCTTTTTTTGTTTTATTATTCTAAAATGTAGTACTTAGAATGTACTAAGCAGAATCAGTATGGAAAGTATGTATTATTTTAAGTGTTAAATTTAGGGGAAAGATAAAAAGTTGTCATACTTCAACCAGTCATTACAGGAGAAATATTCTATTAGAAAGAAAAGATAAATAGATAATTAAAAGAGAAAGGACAAAAGATGCAAGTATAATTATCTAAACTGAGATGAAATAGATAAAATGGAATTAAGAGAGTGAATAGAAGAGAGAAAATATATAGAAAATATAGAATGTTAAATAAGATATGAAATAGTATATTAAGCGAGCATGAATCTGATTTATGTCTGTACAAAAAGATGTAACCCGGGGTAAGCCGCTTTTCAAAAAGAAGTTTTATGTATTTATGTTTTGTGTTTTGTTTGTCTATGTTTGAATTAATAAAACGCTAGAAGAATGTTGGAAGAGAATAACAAAATTGTAAATAAGACAGATAGATACAATGAATATATACAATCCAAGGCAAAAGAAATATAATTGAATAGAAGGAAAGGGAGAAATAAAGAGAAGTTGGGAAAAGATATGAAGTTGAACAGATAAGATAAATATATATATTAAATTGTGCTTGTATGGAAATGTGATAATTTGGAACTATCCTGTCTTTAAATAAGATGTTTTATTTGTTGTTCAGAAAAGATATCTTATGTTATTATATTCTACGTTTTGTTTGTTTGTGTATTGTTTTTAAAAATTAATAAAATTTGTTAAAAAAAAAAAAAAGCATATTATAACTGGATACCAGAACCACTTGCAATTATTTTTTAAGCAAAACTGTATCCTCTCTCCCTTGCATACTTTCCATAGAATTATGTGAAAGAGCATTTACACATTGCTTCCTCCAAGCGTTGACTGCCAACACTGAATTTTAAGTGGGATGATAGATTTCCTAGTGCTGGAGGCTATTACTAAACACATCTTCTCCTGGATTTTAGTTGTTTTTAAGTGAGCTCATGTTGGGCAGATGTGTCCATAAACTGATGTTTTAATGATACGATGAAATTAAAAATCAAATTTATTTTTTGCAAAACCTTGGAGGGTTTCCTAATGTGCCAGGAGCTCTTCACTCATACAGGCAGAGGTGGGATTCTACCTGGTCGGACCGGTTCTATAGAACTGGTTGTTATGATTCTGCCCAGTTTGGAGAACTGGCAAATCGTGCCACTGGCTGGCCCCTACTCTACCCTCCCCACCCACTCACTCCTTACCTGGCATGTGTGCCATCCAATTTGCCTGCCTTTGGTAAGTTGCTATTTTTCCTTTTTTTCCCCCAACTATCAGCTGTTCTGCTGTGCCAGGAGATTTAGATTAGCTAGAAAGCAGGAAATCTTTGGATTTCTTGCTTTCTAGCTAATCTAAAAGCAGAGCTGAACCTTCCTTAGGACTGAAGCTTCTATTTTTCAGTGCAACTCAGACAATAGATTGCAGAATGGTAGATCTCTAAGTGAATCTGTGATTCTGTGAGCAACTCAATCTGCCTGCCTGATTTGCCTGATTTGGGGTAAAAGTTGCTCTTTTTATTAAAAAAAATCAATATTTTCATAAATATTTATAATATTTACATACAAGCCATGCCCAGTCAGTCACATGACTACTAAGCCACACCCACAAATTAGGCCATGCCCAGAGAACCGGTTGTTAAGAAATTTGAATCCCACCCCTGAATACAGGTTATCGCTTTCAGTAGTGCCTCCTAAAGTGATTCTACTTCATTGAATATCTAAGTTTCTCAATATGGCAGAGAGATCTTATATACCTCTTGGGGACAATTCTTTTGGGGGCGAAATGAACTATGTAAGAGGAAGAAGCAGTTACCTGGAATCAATTACAAAACTTTACCTTTTAAAAAATATTCTTTGTAAAAAGGCTTAACGACAACAAATGTCCAGTGGGCAACAGAGAATTGTTTATCCAAGAGGAAAACAAATTCTGAATTTAAGGCAGTTGTCCATCAAAAGTATTATAAGTATAGACACAACTATTGTGTGCTGCCCAGTTTTCCAATCTTGTCAATTTGGGACTGCCAACACCAGTTGAAACTAATGCTGGATATTCCTCCTATTAAGTCTGTGTTTGTGTGGGAAAGAAAGATACTTGTATGTGTGATATGCACATCAGCCAAAAGCTATTTATCTCATCAGCATATAGCAACTAATCTGTCACAGAAGGCACTTTCACACCCAAGTACCCACATGCATGTACGCACATTTCCCTTTCTTTCCAGAAGAGTTTTAAAAAGACATGTCTCAAGAAGTGTCTACCAAGAAGGAAAAAGAAAGAGGGCTACAAAAACTGGAAATGAGGAGAATAACTTGGCAGGGAAGGAAAAACAAACCTTGTTTAAACATTAAAAAATAGGCTTAATTTAATCAGGGAGAAGCAGGAAGAAGCTGTGCTTTTCCTAAATTTGATTGTGGTGATTAAGCTTATCTTTAAAAGCATCCATGTTAATGAGATGTGCCATTGTTCACATCTTCTGTTGATTTGCTTCATTTCAGTATCTTTTTGGCATCCGTGAAGTAGGGTGGCAGTTGTTTTACAAGTAACTACTTGGGGCCTCCTATCTCTACAATACTGCAGCTAACATATGCATCCAATCAGAATGCAGTCTCCTTGGCTACCAAAGCCCTATCAAAACTAGAAGCTTGAATCTAAGCTAATATTAAATACCTGTGCCCTGTCAAGTTGGCCAATTAATAGGAAGGAGAGTAAACAGAATGTGTGATCAAGGACAAGGGAAGATCTGAAGTCAGAAACTTTTGAGGGACAGCATTCAAAAACAGCCATATATTTAAAACAGAAAAGGGGAGATATGTATGCAGTAAACATAGCTAGGAATTGAAAGTAATGAGGAAGGCAAAATTTGTCAAAAATCTAAACCATCAAGCATAGATGGTGGCAGAGATGCCATTTTAGGTTTCAGCAGGAAGAGGTGAGTAAAACAGACAAAAGAGCAAGATTCACAATATATTGGAAATATTTTATTTGGGATATATTGAAGATATAACTCAATATAAAAATATATTTTAAATGTATTTAACTGCCAAACTTTATGCATCTCAGAGTGACTATGGATAGAAATGTGATATGAAAATGGCTCCACATCTTATTATATGGTAGTCTTTTGGGTTTGAAGAAGATACACTGTTATGCAGTTTTTCTGTGGACATGGGAGTGGCTCTACAGTCTCATTCTGGAAGTGTAGAATCTACCACAATGGGGGCAATAAAAGTCCATTGTTGTAATAACTGTGGCTATTATTTTTTGATGCCACTTGTGGTTTTCTATCAGTTTGTGGTGATGCCTGTCTTCAAAGCTGGTGGAGGCTTCATAGCACAGAGCTCACCAATGGGTTTTGTCAACAGCTGCAGCTTCTAGTTCTCTTCGGTGGATAACACAGTGGCATAGTTTTCTCCCCCAGGATTTTGTGGTGCTTCTGTGGTTGGCTCTAGGTCTCTTCCCAGACGCCGGTACACTAGAAAGCAACTGGCGAGGCATGTGGCAGTCATCCATTCTGGTGATGTTTTCCATATTATCTGAGCTTTGATAATAAGGACTCAATGCTGATGGATCCCACATGGTCCAGGTCCTCCAGGTTGGAGACCTGACCTTGCCAACCAATGCTGAAGGTAGAGCAGAGAAAACACATGTGAAATTTCTCCAGTTGTTTGATGTGTCTTTGGTACAGAGTCCAGGAGTCACATTCATATAGAAGAAAAGGGATAACCACAGCCCTGTAGGCTTTCAGCTTTGTGGAGATAAGGATATTGCAGGGATTTATTTTACTGTTGAGCTAAGTAACTGTACCTGAATATATGATAATAAAACATTTGAGAAGAAATAAATGCAAATGGAATTGAAGGACTGGTTCATTCCTTGAATTCCATTGTTGTGGTTGCATTAATTCTGGGTAACCCTAGACTCTCACAGCTTATCCATCTGATGAATGTGTTATGTTGCTGTTTGCATGTTTTGGTGGGGCTGCAGGTAACCAAAAGACTGTCTCTTTTCCCTCACTTGCAAATGTTTGGAATATCCTGAGAGTTTTAATCTCGTCCCAACCGACATACTGATCTATTGCAAATTTAGTTTTGACTAGAATATTTCCTTTTTCTCCACACAATTGAGATTTTGATATTCTCTCACAGTGGAGAACATAATGCACTGAAAGAAATCTAGTAGGCAGGTGCACAATAGTCATTAAGCTCTCTTGCTAGCATCTGCCAATGCAATCAAGCCATTCCAGAGCTAAAAATCTTTCTGCATGTATTGGAGAAGGTTCCATCATTACAAACTAGAGTCCTTCTGAAGGCTATTCTCCCCAGGGTGGTAGCTGTAATGATTTTAAAGATTACCTTGTCATGAAGAGGTAAGATCCATGTAAATCCTTCATAGTTCTTTTATACAAAAGATGTGGTGGTGGTGGTGGGGGGGGGAATACCAGGAATATATGATGAGAGTCTGTGAAATTAAATCAAGTTTTCAAAGAGAATTTAGCCTTTTGAAAACAGTTCTAAATAGCCTTCTCCTTAAGAAGCTTTTATAGGTGTTGGCAGTAGTCTGCTCACAGCTGGATTCTGCACTTCTTTTTCCTTGCACTCATTTATGCCATTGTAAATTAGGAGTGGCTCATTTTAGCTGAGTGGAGCTTAACTGAGAGGATAATCAGGTCTTCTGACTTTATTGAAATGTTATCACTGAGTTCAGTCCCCAAATGTCAGCATCTTCATTCCTTCTAGATAATGCTGTCACATAATTAATAAGACTGTTACAGATGATCTTCCACTAATTAGGCAATATACTTGTTCTACTTACTAATTAAAGAATTACTCTGACATTTTGACTTCCTAAGCTGTCAGCCTTTCATGTATGTGTATGTGTGGGTGTATACAATCAGATACAGAAACACACAATGTTTTATGTATGTTTGTGTATGTGTGTTTTCCAGTAATAACGATTAGCAAGATCCTAAGGGCTACTTGATTTTTTTAAAAAAGACACTGCTTAGACATAATATACAAGAGCATGACACAATCTCATGCACAGATTATTACTATATTCCTCTATGTCTAATCAAAGACATCTAAAATATTTTTTTCTCTACAGTCACAATATTCTCTTGTATGAAGATGGCCATGCTGTTGTTGCTGATTTTGGAGGTAAAACAAATGGATTTAAAAAAAAAAAACACAGTACATTTTTCCATGTTCTGTAAAAAAAAAAAACACCAAGATGACATAATGATTTTGCATGGGTGGATGGATACTTTGGAATGTTGAGTACATGTCACAGATCACTTATATATAATTGGCTTTGAGTCATCAGTTGAGCTGCAGGAGATATTTTGCAGAAGCACGCACCCTTATGTTCCTCCAATTCTTGTAGTCCGGTTTGGATACATGACAGGTTGGTACAAATGGTAAAAGCGAGGTCTGCAAAATGTCACTGATTCTTTGTCCTGTGATTGACTCATGATTGCAAAGATACAGTATTTCCATATAGCAACTCTTAATTGTAGATGTTTGTGTAAAAGGGCCCTGCGCTTAAAGTAAAAAGCCTTTAAATATGCAAAAATAAGAACAAAAAAACCTATACAGCATTTTTCTGCATTAGAAGTTGCCATGTGCAGCATCGTTAAGGAATTGAAATACCTGGTTTGGTCTTTGGCAGCATGCTGAAGTCTTCGTTGCTGAAATATTCAAATAATTTCTGTGTTTTTACAAAATTATTGTTATGCTTCATGAAACCAATCACTTGGATACTCAGCTGCAGTATTACTGCATTTCTGTTTTGTTTTCATATTAGCTGCTTACACTTTTTTCCACTTGCTTATCTAAATTAAGTGATACTGATTTACAAATACTGTCCTCCCTTTGTTTTTACTTTAATTTTTAATCTTAGAATCAAGATTTTTGCAGTCTCTGGATGAAGACAATATGACCAAGCAACCTGGGGTTTGCCTTTTTTTTCTCTTTTTTTCTCTTTAACATTTTCATGTGTTTGAGTGTGTGTGTGTATGTTCTATGTATAGTATACGTGTGTGTGTGTGTGTGTGTGTGTGTGTGTGTATAAGTTTTCGCGGGTACTTACATGTATGGTATTCAGCTTTGTTCGGGTATTTTCCCACGTCATTGTAGTTGTGCTTTTAAAGTTGTAGCAACGTTTCAGCAGAATCTCATCTGCCATCATCAGGCTTCTGTATTGTGTTTGTCATATTGCGCGCATACACACTCCCCTCGCCACAAGGCCGCTTCTACCAGCCGATTGACTGCATTTGGGGAGCTTCCATCGCCTGAAAGATTCTACCTAAAGGCAAGGGGACATGGGCAGCCATGCCTCACCCTGAAGCGGCTGGGGATTCTGCCTTCAAGGGAGCTTTCGTCTGCTGATAGAAGCGGCCTTGTGGCGAGGGGAGTGTGTGTGTGTGTGTGCTCGCCCCGAGGCCGCTTCAACCGGCTGATCGAAGGGGCTGGTGACTGCATTTGGGGAGCTTCCATCCCCCAAAAGAGACTGCCTAAAGGCAAGGGGACATGGGCAGCCACGCCTCACCCTGAAGCAGCTGGGGACTATGCCTTCGGGGAGCTTTCGTCAGCCGATAGAAGCGGCCTCATGGCGAGGGGAGTGTGTGTGTGTGTGTTGTGTGCGTGCTCGCCCCGAGGCCGCTTCAACCGGCTGGTGACTGCATTTGGGGAGCTTCCATCCCCCAAAAGAGACTGCCTAAAGGCAAGGGGACATGGGCAGCCACGCCACGCCCTGAAGCAGCTGGGGACTATGCCTTCGGGGAGCTTTCGTCAGCCGACAGAAGCGGCCTCGCGGCAAGGTACGTGTGTATGGGCCGCTCTAGGTGGGGGAGGAAATTAAGTCACCCCCGAAAAGACGGCCTAGCCATTTTTTCAGGGGTTAAAAAAAAATAAGGCCCAGCCTTATTTTGTGAGAAACACGGTATATATTTATTTATTTATTTATTTTTATATGTATGTATGTATGTATATATGTATGTATATATATATATATATATATATATATATCCAAGTTAAAGTATATTGATAGTGTGTTCTATTGTTTCTTGTCTACATTAATTTTCAGTAGACTGCTCAAGAGCGACAAAGATTATTGAGGAAAAAAATGTTCTTTCTACTTTGCATGCAGCAATGGGTTCTAGTTTGCATCACTAAGTATCCTAATATTAGCTTACATTAGCAACTTTAGTTCAGAATCAAATTGTAACTCTTGGTGGACTAGCTTCCCGCCCACTCCTGCTTATGTTGTAATTGTTTTTTCCTTTCCAAGTTTTCATGAAGAACTCCTGTGAAACGAATGTTGTGCTTTGTACTGAGAATTGTCACTGACAGCTTGCAAATTTGGTGCTGTTCTGAGAAAATCCCTTTTCTCAAATTGTCTTTGCAAAATACAGTGCCTGAGAGGGGAGAACTGAGTTGTTGTTGGTGGAACCCCCACAGATTAACCTTACTGAGGATCTCCCTAAGCATGCTGATTGCCACTATGGGTATTATTTCCAAACTTTTCTAGCCCAATTCACTAAACCAGAACTCTCTAAAAATGTCCTCATTTCTATCACCATATAAACATCTTAGTGAGGCTTCTTTCAAATCCAAAGAATTACAGGTAGTCCTCACTTAATGATCCTACTTGGACTGGGGTTTGGGTCACTAAGTGAAGCCTCTCGTTAGACAAAACATCACATGACAACACTGTTTATTGACAGCAGTTTCCAGATTGTGATCATTTGGCCAGATTGGCAACCATGCCATCATTAGGCAAGGACTGCATGCTTCTCCTGACCTGCCATGCTCACCTCCCCCTCACATATATCTCTCAATCTCTGCTGTTTTGGTGCCACCCTCACCAACCCCAGTTCCCCCAGGTGCCTTCATTTGACCTCTGCTACCCTTTTCTCCCAGTGCTGATGAGGGCTACCCAGCTGAGGCAGCCACTGGCCCTTCACAAGGCCCTCACACAGGCTTCCCTCAGCCTCATAGGGGCCTCCTGAAGAGCTCCCAAAACACTAACACACTTCATCAGCATAGGAGAAAGAAGACAGTGAAGTCAGTTGGTGTGGCAGTGTATGTGTCAGAGATAGGTGGTAGAGTGCAAGGAGCCTCCCCCCCCCCAAAAAAAAGCACAGATGTGCAGGAGATAGGTGGGTGGTAAGAGTTGAAGGGCGTGCTATGGTCATAAATGTGGAAGACTGCCATGAACCCAATCTTTTTATCCCTTGACCACGGGGATGTTGCAACAGCTATTGTTCTGACCAAGGCTTCCTGAGACAATCACATGCTGTTCCCAAAAAAACTTTTTTTAAAAAAATTTCAACAGCTGTGAATTATATGCATTCACAGCCCATAATGAGTCCCAAACAGTTTATGAATAGTCCAACAGAAGTCTGCCATAGCCTTTTCGGGATAAGGCTGATAAGCACCCACCTTTATCTCCCTTGAAATGCTGCCAAAGACTAAATTGCCAATTAGCTGTACAAGGCCAAACAGAGCACAAAGTCAACACGGAGCTTCAGATTTTAAACCGACCAGAACGAACAAAGTTGCTTCCTGCAAAGGTTCCTGTCCCTTTGCTCCTCCTTTATGTCTTATGGGAGGGGCCAATCATCTCCAAGCCTTACTCCGAGTCGCCCGTTTTGTCTTAACTGTTCTTGCCTCCTGGCAGCTCTGCACAAGTGTGCACTGGGAACAGGCTCCCCCTGTTCCTCTGCCTCACTGATGTCAGATTCTGGGGCTCCAGAGTCAACACATAACTCTCAGATGGCTCTGGCCCCATCTCTGTGTCAGATGCAGTTCCCTCATCCGAGCCCTCCCCAGACTCCAGGACTCCAGACTCCCCAATGTCCAACTCTGCTGCCATCTCTTCAGGCCACTGGCAGACCACAACAGCTATAATTTCAAGGACCAGTTGTAACTATCATTCATTCAGCATCGCTATAAATTTGAACAATCATTAAATGAACAGTCATGAAACACGAACCATCTGTACTCATTGTAAATGGAGCTGCCGACTCCATCCTCAATTGCCAAGAATCAAGCCAGAAGCTCATTCCGAGTACTAAGCTGCTCAGGAGCACAGTCAACAATTCCAAAGCCTGAAAAGGGACAAGGAAGCCTGAAACTGGCAGTGAACCTGCAGTAAGCTGCACGTACAAGAAGAGAGACCATAGACTTCAATTGTTTGTACATTCAGTGCTTATTAGTGGGCTACATTTGTCACCGAATGCATGTTGCTCCTCTGTACCCAGACATATTGCAAAACTGATTTCAGACAGTCTTCAGTAAAATTGTATTTCAGAGTGGAAACATGTACAATGAAAATTGTTCTGGTGTTTTGCAGGCCATGAATCTCAAAATGCAATCTATAATGCCTTTGCTGCATGTTAATATGGAAACAACCCAATCGCTATTCTTTCCTTTCATTCATGGAATTATTTCGTTAGCATAGCATCAGAAAACAAACAGAGATAAAATAGAGAAGAGATGGGCTCCCTTGTGAAGGGACATAACATACGATTATTGCATTATTGATGTTGTCTTGATATGTAGAATCTGCGCTGGATGGCCCCTGAAGTATTCACACAGTGTACCCGGTACACCATAAAAGCTGATGTTTTCAGCTATGCCTTGTGTCTCTGGGAACTGTTAACAGGAGAAGTCCCATTTGCTCACCTGAAGCCAGGTAAGACTCTGAGCCTGTTTAACAGCAAGCTTGTTGCACAATAAAGCAAGGCTCTGCATGTGAATAATTTCAACTTGCTTTTAGAGAAATGCTTGCCTATTTATTTGTTCTGTTTAATATTATGAGGTTTCGGTTTTACATAAAACCTGTAGAGACAGGGTATTGCAATCAAGCCACAGTACTCATTGAAATCAGGACCTCGTTTAAAAAAAAAAAAAAAGAATCATACAGGCAACTGAATAGCTGATAATAACATTTAGTCCTTAGATATTTCCTCCAAACTGGTTTAGGCTTACTAGAATTTTAATATTCCTTTACTACAGGGATTGGTGCCTAAAAGATGTTGTTTCATATGTTGATGAAAAGATACCAGAAAGCAGAAGCAGAAAAGTACTCACATCACAGCCAGACACATGTGTGCTGGGGAACCTTCAGAGCTAAAACCATGCATTAAATGAATTAATCCAGTGTCAATTACTGCATTTTAGAATTGTGTAGTTTCAAAGGGACCTTGGAAATCTTCTAGCTGACTCCTCTTCAACTCAGGATTTATATCTGGATGCACATAACCTTTGCTAATTCAAGAAGATACTTGATTTTTTCTTTTTCAAGATTTGGGAGTGGAAGGAGAATGATCAGTTACCTCTTATGGATTTGGTGGGATCTAATTCTTTTTTAAAAAAGAGAGGTGTGCATTTCACTAAGTTCATTTGGATCCAAATACTGGCTTGCTGCTACCAAACGCAGCCTAAACCAGGGGTAGTCAACCTTTTTATACCTACCGCCCACTTTTGTTTCTCTGTTAGTAGTAAAATTTTCTCTAACCGCCCATCTGTTCCACAGTAATGGTGATCTATAAAGTAGGGGACAAAACCCCCACCATCCACCATGAAAGCTGGAATGCCCTCTAGTGGGCAGAAGGGACCAGGCTGACTACCACTGGCCTAAACCAAAGAAGTTTCTGAAGAAGTCAGTTTACTGTAGTAACAAAAGAAGATTTATGCTGTAAATACGTTCTGTGATTTATACTTCTCAAGAAGTATAACAAAGAAGGGTGGGACAAAAAAAAGGTCCACCTCTGTGGAAAACAGCAGTGTCTTCTCTTTCCTTCTTCCTAGCTGCTTCTCACAGAATGGGACAACTTGCAGTGAGTTGGCCATGGAAAGTTAGCCATGACAAGTTGGCCATGGCGAATTTCATAGACCTGCCTTTCTCTACTGATTTTTCAGGTTTCTCCTTACTGCTATTAACAGCCAAATGCTTTCATAGTGCTAACAGTCTTCTAAACACTGAAGAAGCTTGCTGTCTGAAGAATTCCCCTGAATCTTCCTGTTTTAACATGTATCTGTTGTTTCTCACTAATTAGCTTCTCTTGTCTTGTACAAAAGCACTCCATTCCATTTCTCCTTTGCTGGGCTTTTCAGCATCATTATTCTTCCAATGCATTTAAAGCTAAATATTTATTGAACTTCTGTTCTTATAGTTTGTTGCTGAAAACTGAAGATTCCTTTATTATGCTTCCTTCTGAGAACTTATTAAATCCAGATTTACATTTCTTCTGACTTTTATGGAATTATTATTGTTTCCTTAGTCCATTCTTCTTCTTCTTTTCTCCTTCTCTCTTTTCCTTTTTCAGAAAAACAAATTATATATTTTAATTGATGGGTTTGCTGGCATTAATTTGTTAAATCTATTCAAGTAGAGGAATGAGGTTTTGAGGTAGAATATGGAGGGCCATTGAAGTAGCTTTGCAACTAAATTTACTTTTTTAAATGAATTTTTATTAAAGAAAACGTTAACAGAATAAAAACAATATGAATTTAAAGAAAAGGGAATATAAAAGTAAAGTAAAAGAAAAGTAATAAACAAGAAAAGAAAGAAAGAGGACAAGAAAGAAAGAAAATATAAAAAGTGGTTTCCAATTTTCTTTACAGCATTTATAAATGTATTTATATTTTATCCTCTGTCTCTAAAGATACATCATGCATGATGCTTTCTTTTCATATTTCAACATTTCTAATAACCAAATCCTTTTTTCCCTTTTTTCCAGTCTTAAAACTAGTTTTTCCATCCATTATATTTGGTCTTCCATTTGCTTTTTTTTTCTTTCTTTCTTTTTTGGTTAACATCTTTATCTTTTGACTATTAATTTTAAAACCAGCTAGCACACCAAAATATTTTAACTTTTCCGTTAATATTTCTATTTAAGGAATTCTTTCAGAATTATCACCATACCATCAGCATATGTCCTTACCTTTCACTCTTGATTCCAGCAAGTCTCTCATCCTTCCTTATATCTCTAATCAATAGTTCAAGAGCTGGGATGAACAAAAGTGGAGATAAAAGGCATTCTTGCCTTGCCCCTTTTTCGATCTCACGAGGTTTTCTTAATTCTCCATGCAACTAGGTTTGTGTGTTTCTTGAAATTAAGTTAGTAGATATTGTCCTTCAGATTCTGCCACAAAATATAAATAAAATTCTTTCTTCCTCATTTTGATCTAACAAATTTCTGAACATGTGGCTGGTTTCACACAACATATTTAACCTGCATTCATTTTCTGGGTTCACAATATGCTAAACAATAGACTAAGCCTAACAGCAACCCTAACCACATTAGTCTGTGGTTTAGCATGTTATGAACCCAGAAAATGGATTAATTCAGGTTAAATATGTTGTGGGAAACTTACATCAAGGTACAGAAGACCTAAACAATGTTAATACTAGTCAGAATTGATCCTGCTGTTCAAATGCATTCGATAGACATTTCTCCACCTTAGTGATATGATGCATGTTATGTGAACCCAGCTAATTTCATTCAGTTATCAAATTATTTGGGGCTCCTGTCATAGAATGGATATTTGAATACTGTCACCAAATTGATATGACATGCACTGTCAAATATTTCAATGAGGAAAGGAAGATCCCTCAATGCCGTCTTATTTATAAAACATTTATTTATTAGATTTATAGGCCACCATTTAATTATCAGAGTGGCTTTTCAGTCATTATGATGGAGCTGTGGTCAGAGTAAACCTCTACATTCATAATGGCTGATTCAGTCCTATTATCTCAATTCACTGCATTGGAACAAATGCTTCAATGGGTTTCACAACTCCCTAGGAATAATCTAGTCATAGTAAATGGAGAGTGCAGGAAACAAAGCATTCAGATTAAGAAAAGAAAGCAGACATTAAGCCTTTGTCCCAGCCCAGGGTATTTTGAGACACAGGCATTACTCGGCCAAGGTCAGAATGACCGCTGACTTAGTCAAGATCTGTAAATAGTAAGAATCAAGTGGATAATGCTCAGAAAAGGATTTTTTATTTCATGTGGCCATTAATACATAACTTTCCCTTCAGCTCTTTATTTCCATTTGGCTGTCTTCTTTGGAACTCTCTTTTTCTAAGAGGTATAATTCCAGTTGTTAAAAGCTTGCAAGCTATTCCATACTCTCCTCTCGGGTCATGTCCTTTACAAAGATTTCTAGAAGCAAGGAAGAATTGTGTTTTCCTCTTTGTTAGGAAGAAAGAAAGAGATGACAAAACACAAACACTGCCTACTGAACATTTTTTGACCCCAGTCTTTTAATTCTCTTTGGGAAAGCAAGGCAATTGGCTGAGTATTAATCTATGATGAATTTTAAAATAAGGCTAAATAATACAGAAAGATAATACAGAAGATAGAAGTCAAGCATCTTAAAAAGAATGAAAGATTGGCAGTGTGCTGAAAAACTGCTTAGGTTTTATAATACAAGCATAATTGAAATAAAAAGGTAACAATCCTTTACATAAGGCATAACTGCCAACCAATTAAGCTACGGCAATGGTGTTTATCAATTAGGCTGTGAGCAAAAGATTTTTGTGAAGAAGAATTACACTTAATAGCCAGTGTAAAGCTGAATGAATGAACCATTTAGGGCTGTTGTAGTAGCTTCCTTTTACTACATGGGAATAAGAGGTCATACTGAGTTAAGTCCAGAGAAACAAACTTCGCTGCTCTCGCTATCCAAATATGGAGAACTTTGTCTCCTTTTGCTATATTGTCTGCAGTGGTTGCTTAGGAAAAGCCACTGGGGTAATAGTGAGAGGAACAGGGATATGAAGATTAATAAATATAGATTCCAATTGAAGTTGAAGGTGGAGTTTAGCTTCAGGAGGCAAATTTGCTGCTTGGATTTGAATGTCAGTTAATGTTCAGTGTCTTTATTCAACCCTAGAAGGTAATTGTGAAATTTATTTTCTAGGGAGTTGCAAATTTATCCATTAAGACTGACTTGTTGCAATTCACTATTATTAATTAAGAAACGACCAGGGACTAAACTACAGCCTATACTTCTATCATAACATGGAGGCAGAAGACAGTTCTCCCACATTAAGTATAACACACACCAAATAAATGGAAAATATTACAGCAGAAGTGAATTTATAATGGAGGGATGTTGAAAGAAAAAGACATAGTATAATGGTATCTCCTCAATTAGAATATAAATCATATATTAGCTGGAACTACCTACATTTGACACCTCTCCCATTTTTGTATTACTTTTAAGAAAATATGACAACCTACTTAATTTTAACAGTAAAGACTCTGGATTTTTTTTTAATGGTAAAACTTGACAATTGTACTGATTACTATACACATTACAGGATACGTACAAAGTTTTGGACACATCTTTTAATAAGTGACATCTTTAAAATCCACCCCAGGAAAGTTAGGGAGTATGGCCTGCATACATGACACTTTATTGATTTGTTTGTTTATTTGTTTTATTTGTTGTTTATTTGTTTATATTGCTGCCTATTTGCCCATGGTGACTCGAGATGGCTTACACAATGTAAAACCATATTTAAAACAAAAAATTAAAATTAAAATTAAAAAAACAATAAAAACTAACAAAAAGAACAAAATAAATTAATAAAGTACAATAGAACAAAATCTGGAAAAAAATAAAATAAAATATCACCACCACCCCAACTCCCACCCCCCTCCCCGACGACAGCAGATCACACTAGCTATTTGATGGGCTCTATCCCTCTCTGGGTTCCCCAGGCCCACTGGCAAAACCAGGTCTTCAGTGCCTTCTGGAAGAGTGCTAGAGTGGGGGCCATTCTAATCTCTGGGGGAATGATATTCCAGAGAGAGAGAGCCACCATGGAGAAGGCCCTTCTTCTGGGTCCCACCAGGTGTATCTCCCCCAGGGATAGGCATTCCCTGCCTCTCCGCTCTAATGGGTCAGGTAGATGTGACTGGCAAAAGATGTCCCCTCAGATAGCCTGGTCCAAGCCATGAAGGGCTTTAAAGGTGATAACCAGCACTTTGAATTGCACCTGAAAGCAAATTGGCAACCAATGCAGCTCCTGCAGGAGAGGCGACACATGTGCACACCATGGTCTGCACAAAACCATGCAGGCCACTGCATTTTGCACCAACTAGAGCTTCCAGATGCTCTTCAAGGGCATCTCCGTTGCAGTAATCAAAATGGGAAATGTCTAGGGCATGAGTGACTGTGAGTAGGGACTGCTGGTCCAGGAAAGGGCATAACTGGTGCACAACCTGCAGTTGTGCAAAGGTCCTCCAGGCCATGACCACCACCTGCTCTTTGAGCAGGAGTCATGAGTCCAGGAAAACCCCTAGATTACACACAGGGTCAGTTTGGGGTAGTGCCACCCCATCCAAGACCAAAGGTGGCAATTCTTCCTGAACCAATGAACCCCAAACCCAGAGCCACTTGGTCTTGCAAGGGTTTAGTTTCAACCCGTTGCTCCCGATCCAGCCCCTAACATCCTCCAGGCACTGCGAAAGGGAGGACACAACAACACTTAACTCACCACGGGCCAAGGCATACAGCTGAATATCATCAGGATATTGGTGATACCTCAGTCCATGGTGATGGATGATCTCACCCAGCAGCTTCATATAAATGTTGAACAGGAGCAGAGAGAGTACCTTGTAAATCCTTATCCTTTGAGTATCATATGTAAAAAAGTGTAGATTTCTAAATATACACAAATTGATCCATCTAGAGTAAATGCAAGTCATTATAGCATCCAATTGTATTATTTAGTTTTCCAATGAAAATTATCAGATTACAAATTTAATGGTGTTACAGCATTTATATTCAGAACTCTATTATGTTGAATATCTATGGAAATTCCCAGTTATCCAGGTCATGGTTGTCCGAAAAGTGCTTTTTCAAAAGGCAACTGGGCTTTTTTTGTTTTTCTAAAACATGCATTGTGTTGACTGATTGAAGATACAGTTGAAGATACAATACAAAAATTGTTAGGGATCATCTCTGATTATTTCAAGGAAGTAAAATCCCACTGAAATCATATAATGCTATTTATTCCTGAATGAGCAGTGATTACATTATAAAAGTCATGAATCATTAGAATAAATACCCCAGGATAGAAAACCATTCTATGAATATGATCAGAGATTATTTCATCATGTCATTCTCTTACCTCCTAATTAATTTGATTTGTAGTCTTATCTTAGAAAAGACTCTTATTCTGCAATATTAAGAATTGTAAAAAAGGAATATCCCTAATGAAAGGGAAACAGACAGAGATGGGCTGCTGCCAGTTTGCACCGGTTCTGGCAGACCGGTGGTTAAGATTAGGCACAGTTTGGTGAATCGGAAAATCCCACCACTGGTTGGCCCCACCCCTGCCTCCTTTTTGGCCTGTTTTGGGGGCCGTTTTCAAGCTGCTTTTTGGGCTGAAAAAGGCCTGAAAGGGGCCTCAAATCAGCTGGTTTTGAGCCATTTTCAGGCTGTTTTCAGAGCCATTTTTGGGCCATTTTCTGGGCTGTTTTCAGGGCCATTTTCAGGTTGTTTTTCTGGCTGTTTTCAGGCCATTTTCTGGGCCAGAAATGGCCTGGAAATGGCCTGGAAATGGCCTGGAAAATGGTCTGAAAACAATCCCAAAATGGCCTGTTTTGGGGGCTGTTTTCAGGCCATTTTGGGCCATTTTCCAGCCAAAAATGCCCTGAAAATGGCCAAAAAACCTGCCAAAAATGGCTGAAAAATGGGCCGAAAAATGGGCGGGGGTGGAGCTAGCCAGTGGTGGAATTAGCCTCAACTGGCTGAATCTTACCTCTTCCTTTGAGGCAGGTGACCAGGAGGCAGGGCTGGGTGTGATGAGTGACATTACCCACCCAGTCACATGACCAACCAGCCATGCCTACCCAGCCAGAGAACCGGTTGTTAAAAAAATTGCAGCCCACCACTGGAAACAAACCATTCCCTATTATACTCTATCCAAATTCTCCCTGTTATAGAGGTAGACACTAAACTAAGCTAAGCTAAACTAAGCTAAGCTAAACTAAGCTAAGCTAAGCTAAGCTAAACTAAGCTAAGCTAAACTAAACTAAACTAAACTAAACTAAACTAAACTAAACTAAACTAAACTAAACTAAACTAAATTAGATACCTAGGAGCTTTCCCAATGGGGAAAACTTTATGCCAGCAAGAATGATGAAATCAAATTTGATGACCTGTTCACTGGATTGGCCAGCCTGGGTGTTTTCCTTCTCTGAGGCATGGAATCTGAAATAAGGTTACTTTAAAATAGAACAGTTTTGTTTTTCAGCACAAAACAGATTGCTTAGGTATGTTGAGCCTTTGGAAGGCTAAAATATTTTCAGTTAACTTACCTTTAAATGTTGGCTTCATATCCTGAGTCTGCTTTTGGGGATGATCAATAATTCAGCCTCATCATGTTCTTATTCACAGCCGCTGCAGCAGCTGATATGGCCTATCATCACATCAGACCTCCAATTGGCTATTCAATTCCCAAGCCTATCTCCTCTTTGTTAATGAGGGGCTGGAATGCATGTCCTGAGGTAAGTAGGCCCCCTCCATGTCTTCTCAAGCAACATTGCCCATAGTTTCTCTCTGGAGGAGAAATGGCAGATCAATGAGCCTATTGTTTGCATTTCTACATGTACTTCCTATTTGCTGGGGTGCAGGCAGCAGTATCTTAGCTTGTGATATATTCTCTAAACCCCAGGTTAAAACAGTATGAGCATGTTAGGACTTAAACTGGGTTTTGGTGGTTCTTGTGACATAATATCCAAAATATGTTAAGTTGACATCATTTGCCTTACTGTTAACAGGAAATGCTACATGGGGCATTGAAGTTCTGGTAACCTTTTTTATCTTATTATTTTTTTTAAGCCTATTGTGTGGAAGTCTCAATTGATCAATGTCATGATTGGTAGTAGAAGTAAATATCTATTGGTCTGTTTGGCAACGATCATGGTGTAAGAAAATTTAAAAATTGGAATGTAAAGGGAATGTATTGAAAGAACATGTGCTAATGAATGAAGTAATAATATAACAATCAATATATAACAGAATAACAGAGTTGGAAGGGACCTTGGAGGTCTTCCAGTCCAACCTCCTGCTCAGGCAAGAGACCATATACCGTTTCAGATACACAGTTGTCCAATCTCTTCTTAAAAACCTCCAGTGATAGAGCACCCACAACTTCTGAAGGCAAGCTGTTCCACTGATTAATTGTTCTGTCACCAAATTTTTCCTAGTTTCTTGGTTGGCTCTCTCCTTGATTATTATCCATCCATTGCTTCTTGTTCTGCCTCCAGATGCTTTGAGGAATAGATTGACCCCCCTCTCTTCATTGTGGCAGCCCATAAATATTGGAACATTGCTATCATGTCACCTCTAGTTCTTAGTTTCATTAAACTAAACATTCCTAATCCCTGCAACCGTTCTTCATATGTTTTACCCTCCAGTCCTTTAATCATCTTTGTTGCTCTTCTCTGCACTTTTTCTAGAGTTTCAACATCTTCTTATAAGATGGTGACCAAAACTGTGTACAATATCCCAAGTGTGGTCTTATAAAGGCATTATAAGGTGGTTTTAAACTACAAAAGTGAGAATGGTACAGAATGGTACAGAATGGTACAAAATGATACAAAAATGAGAACAATAGAAAGATATTGCAGAATGTTTACACAGAGAAAAAGAGCAAATGCCAATTAGGATTAAAAGAACCAGAAAAATTACAGAGCAATATTAATAGAAACAAAATACTGTATTATTTTGAAACTGGGAGAAAAATCTGAATAAGGATCCTTTGACAGAATGGATTCAAAATAAAAGGAACAAGCTGTTTTGAAGTGAAACTGGCACAGGGGGCATGGGAGACTGGAAATAATTGTAAAGGTTCACCTGGAAATGAGAGAGATTGTCAAATAATGCAATTGAAGTAAACTCTTTACTGAAAACGTGAATGTCTAAGAAAAAATGGATGGGGAAAAAAATCATAAATGTTGTCAGAATATTGAAAAAGGTTAAGGCTTGGAGCTATACAGTACATAAGTTGAGAAATGTTAAAATATTATATGGTTTTCTTGTGCAATTGCTGAGCATCTTGTTTAATTTGTGTGTGAAGACTGAATCTGCAACTGATAATTGGAAAAATGTTCCCTACATCAAGAGAAATGTAGGAAGTGTACTGGAATACTTAGAAAGTGAGTCTGGTATGACAAGGAGCGATGGAGTCAAGCATGGATTATGGATGCTGAATGAATATGAATTGAATGTAGGGGTGAGTGACTAGTAAAAAAAGAAGCATCTGGAGTGGTTCGATCATGCAGAGTGATTGAATAAGGTTTGAATAGCAAAACAAATATATGATAGAAGAACAAATGTGTTAAAAGGCAGGGAGAGGGAGAAAATAATAGTTGGATAGAATGAATGAGTTCCTTCAAAAAATCAAGGTGAGAAATTTAAACAAAAGGAAGCATATAAAGTGGTTATTAGATGTAGAGGAAGCAAGGATTGTTAGCAAGGAGAAAAGCTAGGAAGAATAGTGAATAGTGTTAGTGCAGTGACAATTTCCTGATAGACTCTCATCTACGTACTAAATGAGTCTGCCTGCTTACTTCTCTTGAGCTCAGCCTTTATGTTAACCATATTGTATGATGTGAGGCTATAATTTGCAGCAGCAGATTCTTCCAAATTTGATTGAAGGTGGAGAGCTAGTTTGGTGTAGTGGCTAAGAGAGCAATGGCTCAGCGTTTCAAAAATTTCAAAAATGCCTAACTTGAGTCTGCTGGTGTGTCTCCTCTCCTTCATTCCCCACCCCAAACAAAAGAGAAACATTTTTCTCTCTCTAGGCCACCCTGAACAATGGCAAGCAGCAGCAGCAGCTTGAGCCTCAAATTTATCCATGGTGCCATGGCTGCCATTCAAAAAGGCCGACCCTTGCCATTCTCCAAGGAACACAAGCCTTGGGGAGCGGCAAAATTGCTGCACACCCCTTACCTTCAGGCACTGTCCTCTCTCTGTTGACAGGCCCTGCAACCTACCTAAGGCTGCTCCAACTCACACAAGGTCATCATTCCTGAAATAGTTTCAGAGAATGTTCCTTGAATGGCTTTCAATGAAAGCATGTGCTGTTCTCAGGGGTGGGTTTCTACTGGTTCTGTCCACCTCTGTAGAACCGGTAGCTCTGAAAAGCAGCAGACATAGAACCGGTTCTATGTCTGCTGATGTTTTTGCCCACCTGCCCACCCGGGCTGTAACCTGATCTTTATTTCCTGACTTTTCAACTTCAGCTGCCGAACAAGGCACAGCTGCAGTTAAAAAAGCAGGAAAAGAGGGCTGTTTCAAAGGTTGCTTCTCTGCACACAACATGCTGATGATGATTTACAGGCGCTGGGCTCGCAGCGCGCAGGGAAGTTCGTAAATCCCGAACCGGTAGTTAACCCTGTCGTATCCCACCCCTGGCTGTTCTCATGCAATTTTTGGAGGCTAAGGAGGCTGCTCAAGAGCATGGACCTCTTGTATAACTTCTGAAGATTCCAGCCACCAGACATGTCATAGGTCCGTGATAGCAAACCTATGGCACACATGCCACAGGTGGCACGCAGAGCCATTTGTGCGGGCATGTGAGCCCCAGCCAAACTTACCTGCACTGCACATGTGCGCACCTCCCAGCTGATTTTTGGCCTGTTTGGGACCTCCCAGAGGCTCGAGGGAAGCCTCTGCAGCCTCAGGAGGCTGAAAAATGGGCCTTCCGGAAATACCAGCAGTGCTGAAATGGGCCCATTTTCAGCCTTCAGAGGCTTCTTTTGAGCCTCCAGGAAGATGAAAATGGCCTCCCCTGAGCTTCAGAGGCCCTCTGGAGGCTGAAAATGGGCACTTCTAGTATTTCTGGAAGGCCCGTTTTTCGGCCTCCCGAGGCTGCAGAGGCTGCCCTCAAGCCTCTGGGAGGCCAAAAACAGTTTCAAACGGGCCAAAAATCAGCTGGGAGGAGAGCGCATGTGCAGTGCAGGTAAGGGGACAGGGCAGGGGTGTTGCACACGCATGCGCAGAGGGGTGGGACACATTGCATTGTGAGTGCCGGCATGCGCAGCTATCACACACGCACGCGCTTTCAGCATACCACAACAAAAAGGTTCACCATCGCTGTCATAGGTTCACTATCACTGCACAGTTTGGCAGTTCAATTCTCACCAGCTGAAGGTTGATTCAGCCTTCCATCCTTCCGAGGTCAGTAAAATGAGGGCCCAGATTGTTGGGGGCAATATGCTGACTGTGTAAAACTTAGAGAGGGCTGTAAAGCACTATAAAGCGGTATATAAGTGTTAAATGCTATTTCTATTAAGGCATGAGGGGAGAAAACTGAGGATTCAGTTCTAGTCCTGCCTTAGGCATAAAACCAGCTGGGTGACTTCTGTCCTAGGATGGGGGCAATGGCGAAACACTTCTGAAAAATCTTCCAAATGTAACTTCAGAGACTTGTCCAGGCAGTCTCTGAGAATCAGACACAATTGAATGGAAGCGGGGGAAATTAGGGCTATAATCTGCAACAGATTTTTCATTATGCTGATAGAAGTTAATTGGCATTTTTTTCCTACATAAAATAGAAGATCCTGCTACTTCACTGGCCTGTAATAGCCTCGGGCTGCCATCCAACCTCACTCTGAATAACATGGTGTGAAGAAAAAGCTTTCAGGAATTAAAAACTGAGAAAGATAGCTGGAAATTGCCTCTTCACTTGAGACATTAATAAAGGACATGTTAGAAAATTACATACATTTTTAATTGGTTAAAACAATAAGTTAAGCATTATATTTCAGAACTGATGTCTGAATACAAATAGCAAATTCACCAAGAGTTTGTCTTTTTACAGTAAAATCAGCTTCATTATGTAAGAAGGAAGTAGTGGGTGGCTCAAGGAAATCCCAACTCTTAAAGAGAATTAAAACCTTAAAAAATAGAGTTTTTTTAAAAAAAATCTGACAATGCATACTGATAATGTTCACTGAGAAAGACAATAGTAACCTGTTACTGTTTTGGAGCCTTTCTCTTTCTATGACTTCAAAAGCTGCCTTTCAACTAATGGAAGTTTTCTTTGTATGATATAAGCAAAAGCTTCATAGCTAAATGTCTGCATCTCTATGTATAAAATGCATAAGAAGTCACCATTCCTCATACCTCCTAACCCTTCCCCACTTCAAAGAAGACAGTTTAGAGCACGGGTGTCAAACTCGCGGCGTCATATTGTCGTCACATGATGTATCGTGACTTTTTTCCCTTTCCCTAAATTGAGGTGGGTGTGGCAGTGCATGACACATCCAGGCCGCAAGTTTGACACCCCTGGTTTAGAGGTTTGAATGGTTTAACAAGAAATCAGGAAGATTAAGGAAATTGCCAATTTTATTGTTTTTTCTTTATATTCTGGAAATACTATAGTCCCTTCCTATTGCTTCATCTCAGGGGGAAGGAAGGAAGGAAGGGAGGGAGGGAGGGAGGGAGGGAGGGAGGGAGGAAGGAAGGATAAACCCAGGTTATATCTGGTGATGCTCAAGAGATGGATCCGATATTGTTAAAGTGTTAGTATAATATTTATTTCTCAAAACCTTAAGTTAGTTTAAAGCCTTCACTTGTCAGAAATTGATTATTTCAATACTTTGGTTAAATATTTTCAGATTAAGAGGGACAAGAATAGATAGCTCCATCTACTGGTTAATTTTTTTTACAGTTTCTCTACAAAACACTACATAATAAGGCATATTCTTTTCTGTTTCCTCCATCTTGCATTTCCACGCTTCCTTTATAGTAATTTTAATAATAGAAATGATAAATTATCCATGAGAAGTCAGTCAACACATCTAAGAAAGTATTCTCTTTGGGCCACAGGCAACAGAACTAGTCCAAGATACTTTGCCTTTTAATATACTCCACAAACCAAATTTGAATCTTAGGATCCTTTTCTCTCAGCTATGTTCATGTACGTTTTTCAAACCCTTGAGACAGCAGCAAAATATGCTAACAACATTTGCAGCGCCACAATGGCCAAGTGTAATCTGTCCTGCCCTAACAACAAACCAGTCTGGTCTAGTGTTTAAGGCACCGGACTAGAAACCAGGTGACTGTGAATTTTAATTCCTCCTTAGGCATAAAAGCCAGGGCAGGGTTGTTATTATGTGGAAAATAGGAGAAGGAAGGAATATTGGGTATGTTTGCACCTTGAAGTATTTACAAAGTGAAGAAGGCAGGACAAAAAAAATAAATCTAAAAACTAATTTTTTAAAAAATGTTAACTTACTGCATGAAAATTTGTGGGCAGTGCTTATATTCCCATCCCAGCTAATGTCAGCTGGCAGAAAAAAATAACTACATCCTTGTTTCCTTAATATGTGATGGGCAGACTTTTTTTTTTTTTGTCAATCACTTACAAGATACAGGTATAAGAATAAATATAGTTTTGAATACATGAGATAGATAAATATAAGAAAAATAAATAAAGAGAAAGAAAAAAAAAAAAAACAATAGGACAGGGACGGTAGGCACGATTGGTGCGCTTATGCACACCCCCTACAGGCCTCTTAGGAAGGGGGTGAGGTCAATAGTAGACAGTCTAAAGTTAAAGTTTTGGGGATTTGGGGAAGAAACCACAGTCAGGTAGAGTATTCCAAACATTGACCACTCTGTTGCTGAAGTTGTATTTTCTTCAGTCAAGTTTGGTGTGGTTAACCTTGAGTTTGTATCTATTGTGTGCTCTTGTATTGTTATGATTGAAGCTGAAGTATTCATTTGCAGGTAGGACATTGCAATGTATGATTTTATATACTATATTTAGATCGGACCAGAGGCGGCGTAGTTCTAGGTTTTCTAGGTCTAGAGTTTCAAGTCTGGTGGCATAAGGTATTCTGCAATGAGTAGAGGAGTGGAGAACTCTTCTTGTGAAATATTTCTGGACTTTTTCAATTGTGTTAATATCAGATACATGATATGGGTTCCAGACTGATGAGCTGTATTCAAGTATAGGTCTAGCAAATGTTTTGTATGCTCTAGTTAGTAGTGTGATATTACCAGAGAAGAAGCTACGTAGGATTGGGTTAACAACTCTTAATGCCTTTTTGGCTATGTAGTTACAGTGGGCTCTAGCACTTAAATCATTTGAGATGAGTACTTCAAGGTCCTTGACAAAGTTTGGATCGTCAACAAGGTCTTGACTATTCAGCTTGTATTTTATTTTCTGATTTTTTTTGCCAATATGTATGACAGAGCATTTATTTGTTGAGATTTGAAGTTGCCATTTGATTGACCATTCTGATACATAGTCAAGGTCTTTTTGGAGGGTAGTAGTATTGTCTGTGGTGTTGAATAGATTTACAACATCAGCGAAGAGAACGCAGTTGCTCTTAATATGATTACAGAGGTCATTTATGTAGAGTATGAAGAGAGTTGGTCCTAAAACACTGCCTTGGGGGACAGCACTGTTGACAGGTACAGAATTTGATAGGACGCTCCCAATTTTGACCATTTGTTGTCTGTTTAACAGGAATGCTTCTATCCAGTTATGTAGGTGTCCAGAGATACCATAAGATTTTAGTTTTAGTAGTAGTTTGTCGTGTGACACTGAATCAAAGGCTTTTCAGAAGTCCATGTAGATTGCGTCTGTTGCTTTGCCCTGATCGAGTTGTGTAGTCCATATGTTTTTGCAGTGTAAGAGTTGCAGATTACAGAATAGTTGTTTTCTGGAACCAAAATGTTTATTAGAGAGTAGGTTTTTTGTCTCTAAGTGGAGGATAATGGATTGGTTAATAATTTATTCCATGACTTTACAGGTGACGCAGCATAAGGAAATTGGTCTGTAATTTTCAACTAGGCTGGGCTCTCCCTTTTTGAAGATGGGGATGACCGTGGCTTGTGACCATAGTTTTGACAAGGAGCTGGTCCTGAAAGATTTTTCAGAGATTATGCTAAGAGGTTCGGCTATGGCAGTGGGTAGCTTTTTTAAGAAGTAGGCACATATTTCCTCCGGTCCAATAGATAGGGATGGTTTTAGATTGCGCAGTGCTTTTTCAACAATGTCTACTGTAACATTGATATGTATTAGATCATTGTAGTTGTCTGTGGTTCGACTAGGAAATACTGGGCATGATCCATTGCTGTTTTCAAACACTGAGCCAAAGAATGTGTTAAAGAGGTTGGCTTTAATAGTGTTGTCATTGCAGTCTTTACCATGAGGTCCTTTCAGGGGTGGGATGGACCTTGAGTCTTTTAGTTTGTTGTTTAAAAAATTGTAGAAAGCACAGGTAGAATTTGTACATAGAAGGTTTTCCTCTTGTTTAATGTGATAATTAGTGCATTCAGTTTTCATCTGGTGGCATAGATTTTTGTATCAGCTTTTGAAGTTGGCAACATGACCAGATTTATTTATTTTTTTTGCTAAAGTGATCTCTTTTTGGATTGAAGCTTCCTTATTGTTATGGGTAATCTGGTTTTTCTTGTTTTGGAGTTGTTATTGGTACATATAGTTTGATGGCTCTTTTGATTTCTAGTAAGAATATGTTGTAATGGTCCTCAACAGTATTGCATCCATGAATAGAAATTGCCAATCAAGGGAAGAGAGATAGTTGATTATAAGATCATAGTTGCCTTTTTTTGAAGTTATAATTGGGGATTTTGTCGTTCTGATGATTTATGTGTGGACGTATGTTGAGACAAAAGTCATCATGTTGTGGTCAGTGTTGGAAAAGGGTTCTTTAATTTGTATTCTGTAAATTGAATTCAAACTATTGCAGAAGATGAGATCGAGGCAGTTGTTAAGTCTAGTATTGTTGGTTACTAGTTGTTCCAGTCCTAGATTTGTTACAGCATTGTAGAAGGTTGCATGTATGGGTTCAGTTGTACATTCATTTAGGGTCCAGTTAATATGAGGTAGATTGAAGTCACCAAGAAAGATAAAAGCGTGTGGGCAGGATGCTGTCCATGTTAGTAGTGTATTTAGCTTATTTACATGTTCAATGTCATAATCAGGGGCTCTGCAACATAGTAAGAACCAAAATGTGATATTTAAGGTCGGTTCACAGATAATGGTCTCAGGAAGAGCAAGCTCTTTGGTAACTTGGATGTTTTTTAGATGTAAGGACTTTTTATAGAAGATAGCAACACCATCTCCTCTACGGATTTCACGATCGGATCGGTAAATATGATAGTTTCTTACTGAGGTAATGGAGTCAGGGAGAGATGCGTTGAGCCATGTTTCACAGACAAATATGATGTCGAATTTAGCCGTATTTAGTAAAAGGAGAAATTCCGGTATTTTATTTACAAGGCTTCTTGCATTGAGTAGCTTGCATTTAAGGCCAGTTTTAGTTTGAGGTAGTTAGGGGCATGCTTGCCTCTTCTTGGGTGATGGTGGATTGGTTGAAGTAGGGTTGGATGCTGAGTTGTGGGTTGTGTGACTTTCTTTTGATACAGTCTGCATGGTAATCAATGTACAGGTCCTTCTCTCCATTGTCTAGATGATTTTTGAGTTCTGTGCATAGTATATGGGAGCGGACATGTTACTGTAAGGTTAGGTCAGGATGAGATTGGAGGTTTTTATGGTTGGTGTTGTTTTTGGCAAGTGAATTTATAGTATAAATGAATTTATGTTTGTTTAATTCATTTTTGCAAATGACTCTGCAGAAGCTTGGGGCCACAGAGCCATCTCTGTTTTTGAGCTCTCGACCAATGCGAGAAATGTCAAGTATTTCATCAGGGGAGATGGTTGATGCTTGAAAGTCACTGATGATGTTGCGGACAATTGTGATATCATCATTGTTATTGATGTCCTCTAGGCCAAATAAGATGGCGTTAGGACGCTTTCGTTTGCGCTTGACAGCTTCTCTGATGAGGATTGGGATATCATTATTTGTTGGATTTATGGTTTTTTGTGGATTAGGTTGCAGTTGTTGGTTTGTAGCTATTGGATTAGGTTGCAGTTGTTGGTTTGTAGCTGTTGGATGTTCAGGTTTTTGTGCTGTGTCTTCTTTTTTTCTTCCAAGGTTAGTTAATCTTTCATTTAAAGTGTCCAGGGATGCTACTATGGTGTCAAGGGTGATATTCGTGTTTCTATGGAGTCAACTCTTTCAAACAGGGATATATGTTTGTCCAGTTTGGGTTTGCATGGTGGGCAGAAAAATAGAAATGCATAATTGGATGTTTCTAGGAATCGCGTCATTTGCTTGGGTAATTCCAGGCAGTCACGATGAGTGTATTTTTCACATAGAGAACATTTGATGGAATTTTCATTAACCTTTAGAGTTACAGAGCATATAAAGCATGTGCAGGAGTCTTGTGGTTCATTGGTGGGGATTTTTTTTTAAGGTTGTGGTTTGGTATTGGATTTTTTTACTGGCATGGTGGGTTTGTTGAGATAGTACGTTGATTAAATTGCTTAATAAAACAATTTTGGGTAATCAATATAGCCAATATCACACCAATTAATCAATTACAATAATCTCTCTAGTCAAGTTATTATGCTAAGCAACAATCAGCCTAATTAATTAATTACACTAATTGTTAAATAAACCGTTCAATTAAATTCACTGAATCACTAATTTTACTAATCAATTAAATTACATTAAGCCTGATTTTTTTTAATATTAATCAGTAATCACACTGTTTGCATTAAAAACTCTAATCACACTGATCAATTAAAACAATTGATAAATTAATTATTTTTAGAAATTGATTATCTAATCATTGATATAGGTTTTAGTGGTAGAATTAGAAAAGGCTTTCTTTAAATCGCTGGTTGAATGTTGAAAATCTCTCTTTAGGGGAGGAAAAACACAGCCCATTTCTATGGAGATGGCTGGTTCTATGGTGTTTGCTGGTTTTGCATTTTGTCATCAAAAAGGGGTGAATCACAGCCCGTTTCTTCCTCTCAAGAAAAGATTAATGACTTTGGAGCTAGCAGGCAGATTGTTTCAATGGAGGTGAAGGAATGCAAGATATTTTTTTTAATTGGTTACTTCCTGTTGCTGTTACTATTCTTCTCTCCCTTTTGCAAGCAGACTTTGACTCAGCAGAGACAAACAGAACAATTCACAGGGAGGCAACAGGAAACTTTTTGTTTTTGTTTTCCCTTGATGAATGGGATTTCTGGCCCCCTCCTAGTCAATTTAAATACACTTTCAAAGTTTGTTGCTTTTAAGAGAAAGAGGCACGGAGATAGTCTTGCACTGGCAATTCGAACAGTTTATATTTTTACTATGTAGACCCAGATTTGTAATGAGCATTCGCTCCTGGCTTCAATATACTTCTGCTTCTATCACAAAATTGCTTCCAATCTACACAGGAGTTTAGTTACTTTCCTTTTAAAGAGGGAGTCTGGATTAGCAATTTGGTGAAGAGGGAAGGAGGGTCGGCAGGGGGGGGGGGAAGCAGTCTGCTGCAAATGTCTGAAGACCACTCACAGCTCCCCGTGCTCACTGCCCTGCAAGGATGGGATGAATCTCACCATCTCATCACCCTGCAAGGATGATTATAGAGCCCCTGGTACTGACGAGCCCCACCACCTTACCTTCTAGTAAGGATGGGTTGAATTAGGCAAGCGTGGGTGGATGCTGGGATTGGAGGCTTTGGCTACTTGTCAAATGATCACCAAATGCTGGTGACTTGTCACTTCTGAATATGGGTCTACTTCTCTTCTAGAAGACCAATAGACCTCTCTTCCAAAAAAAACCAAACCCAGCTGACTCGTCAGTGGACAGAGGAATAATGCAAGAGGAAACATGAAAAACTCTCAAAGTGCATTGAATGGGCTCCTGCCATCTTCATCTCAAGCCACCCTTCTATTTTATCCCACCTATCCTGAGATGTTTTTGCACAGAGATTTACTGGGATTGGTGCCAAAGTTGGGAGTTTTGGTGGCCTTCCTGTCACTTGGGCTAGAAGAGGAGCCTGGGTGAACACTTTTCAGTCTGCTGCTCCCAACTCCCAAATATCCTAAATTAGATAAGTTCTGATAATGTAGTATTTGCAGATAGCAGCATCTACAAGTAATCTATACTGTATGCAAAATTGCAATAGGGTGGACAAAATGATAGCACTTCCCTCTTAAAGTAATAAAAACAACAGAAAGAGAAGCCACACAAAAACCTTTGTAGCAGAAGCAGCATCACATATTTAATGCATTCATTTGGGTTTAAGAACCAGCAATAGAATAGGGTAGAATAACAAAGTTGGAAGGGACCTTGGAGGTCTTCTAGTCCAACCCCCTACTTATGCAGGAAAACCTATAGCATTCCAGACAAATGGTTATCCAATTTCTTCTTAAAAACTGCCAGTGTTGGAGAATTTACAACTTCTGGAGGCAAGTTGTTCCACTGATTAATTGTTCTAACTATCACTATGAAATACATTTCTTTCCCCCTTTAAGTTGATTGGTTAATGCCCCATCACCACCATTATTCCCCCTCCCTTTACACATGGCTTACTTGTCTACTGAACAACATGTTGACTATAAGACCTCACGATCTTGCAGAATACTAGAATACCAGTGTATGTACTGTGTATATCAGAAATCTCAGTATTTCCTGAATGATGCCTTGGGAAGTGCAGTCAAGTGTATATGGGCTGATGTATCCACGTGAACAATGTGTCCAATTTTGTCTTCAGCCCCAGCCAAAAAAGCCATGAAAAGCAGTGATGAGTGACTGGAGTAGAGGGGAGGAAAGTTTCAGTCTGCCAATACAAGTTCAGCAGATGGCAGACTTCAACTTCATTGTCATCATCAGATTATGCAGGAGATGACATAGATTTTATGCACGTCAACCCTTGTGTCAAGAAAGATGGAAATGTCTAATTTAAAACTGGAACAGCTAAGGGTGCATTAGACTCCCTCTCAGAATGATTCTGCTGGCTGGGAAATAACAAGGGTTTTTTAAAATCTATATATATTCCCAATAGAAGAGCCCGTTGGATTGAACTGAACATTATTTTGAATAATGGAATGGGAGATGAGCAAGAAGTGTGTTCAGGTGCAAGAGAGAAATATATCTAAGGCATAGAGGGATGTGTGGTACATGAGATTTTGGACTGAACAGGTCTCTCTGTGTTGTGTGTAGTGATGTATGCAGTTCCTGAAATTATAAACTGCTCTGGTTTTCATTGCTCCAAATGTTGTTTCTCCTTAATGAAGGGATGTCTCTGATGTGTCCTGAAGACACAGGCTCTGTCTCCACCTTCCTAAACTCAGCTAAGCTGGTTTCAGAAGCATACCTAACCTTTCAAATCCACACTGGAAGGCAAACTAAGAAACTGTTCACTTTCTTCCTATCGCCATTCTATACAACTGGAGAAGACACAACTTCCCTTACTTTTATACGTATTCCACTTTTTCATGGTATTGACCAACCAGCCTATGTTCAAAGTGGCAAATAGACTTCCTTTTCTCCCTTATTCTGTCACAGAAGCAGAAGGTTGGACGTTGCTATTTGGCCAAGTCTACACATTCTCTGGAACCACTGTTAAATGCTTCCAAAAATTGTAGTAGTAGTAACCTGAGATTCATCAGTGAAAATGTTCTAAGCATTTCATAATACTATTTTTCCCCTGAAGACTTATCTCTTTGCTGCTTTCTTAAAAGGTTCAACATAACATTGTGTGTTCTGTTACAAAATAATACAATCACAACCGAATTTGGGGAAAAATAGAACGACATAGAAAACAGCGCAATGACCCTCTAAATTCTGCAGGTACCTGAGTTAACATGATTTTTTTTCAAAGAAAAGAGAGAAAACAGCCAACTTCAAAACAGAGGTCTTCATTATTGTATAGTGTACATAAAATCACATACATTATTAAGAGAAACCATGTAGCTTCTTTCATTTTGCAGAGTATTTTTTAATGTTTGAAATTTTGATGGACAAATATGGTATCCCAAAACAGGACATATACAAGTCTTCTTAATAGATTCTTTTGCAGTGAAATTTTTGTTGTGAATCTGTGGGTGGGTCAGTAAGAGGGAAAAAGCATTTCTAACATTTTATTCAGGTATAGCATTTGGAAAACATCTAAACTCTCCAACAGCAATGTTTCCTTGAAGAAAGCAGAGAAATTGAGTTCCCAAATCTGAATAGCTCTTCCTTTTTTGTAAAATTTGGACTAGACCTGCATTTGATTTCAGCATTCTATTTTAAATAAAGATCAGTTAACATTCAGTTACCTCTGTCAGTCCTATATAATTTGATATTTTCATATATTATCTGATGATATGAACATTTAAAAATAAATAATATTTTGTGTTTTACAATCCCTAATTTATGGCCACAGTTCTAAAACCTACCGCACATCACTTCATTTTCAATTCTGATCTGACTTTTACCAGCTTTTTGTTTTCCATAAAATATTGCACTAACATTTGAAATCTCTGATCCAGCAAGCGTGGATTTTCATACTGAAAGGTGGTTTTGTCTTTGAAGAGGACTAAGGAAGAATGCAAGTGTTATGAAAGGTTTGCTTTGCTTTGTTCCACTTGCAAAGAAAATTCTTCTTTATAATCAATAGATGTGGGAGACGGTGTAGGCATGGGAACTGAGATTTCTGCTTTATTTATATTGCAGGAAAGTGAAGTTGTCTCAGTTCGTTGCTTATAATTGACGTCTTTAAACTCTGCTAACAAAGGAGGCTCTTGATGTGTAGCTAGTGGCATTTTACCTTCTTTATGTTTTGTGCTGTCTTCATCAAATGGATTATCCAGATTTTTTTGCAAATTGTGGTCATTATCCATATGCACATTATGGTTCTTTTGAGGATCCACATTTCTATTTAGACATAAGCTTCCATTTTCAGAAGAACTCGGGATGCTGAATGTATTAGAGATAATGGGCACCTTGATAATATTTTTATGCACTGCATTGGATTTGTTATTGTTCCGTTCATTCCCAGATTGTGCTGCTGCTTCTTTCAGACCTGGTGAGTCCAATGGTATATTTGGAATCAACTCACTGTTGCTTTCTGTTTTAAAATCTGATCTCAGTTGCTGTGTTAAGGTTTCATCTTCCTCTCGGTTGTTAATTTGTAGCTCTTCTTTCAGGGCTTGACAATCAGGCAACGTACTACTCAAGTGAACTGACGGTATGAGTCTATCTGTTTCTATTTTTGAGATAATCTGGTGTGCGTTTGATGGTGGTATTTCCACTACATTTTGAGGCTCCGTACCAGATAGATTTTCTTGCACAGATTCAGATTTACTAACCTTTTCCTGTGTTTCCAGTTCATCTTTTCTCGTGAAATTTCCATTCTGCCCTTTTAAAGGTTGGTCTCTGAAGTGATCTATGCTCACACTATACATTTTATTTTCCATTATTTGCTGAGAGTGCATATCATCTCCACTGCTGGATTTCTGAAAGTCAAGGCCATCTGCTTGCCTAAAAGGAGCTGAAGAAAGGCAATGGTGTTTTTCCTTTGATGCCTTTTGCGGAGAATTCTGATGAAAGGACAAGACTTCAGCATCTGAAGTGCCCCTCTTAAGCTTTTTAGAACTCAACGATGTAGAAATATTATTTGTTACATTTGGTGCAAGATTTGGTGAGTGGCCAGGTGAAGGGAAGATAATGGGAACAGTCCTTCTTGAAGTTCTATTTACTGAGAATGTAGGTGAAGCAGATGGAGGTTTTAAATGCTTGGTTAATGAGGAACCCTGGATAATATTCCAGGCAGTCATATTGTGAAAAGAAGCAGAAGTGGGCATTTCTCCATCCTTGCCATTTTCTTCAGGCACTTCCTCCACCACTGCTTCATTAGAAATGCCATCTTTGCCATTTTCTGTCCTCTCTTGAGTTGCATGTTCTGAGCACTTTTTTCTTTTCCTCTTCTTCTCTTCCATCTGGGAAGTAGGTAGCAATCTCATGGGTTGAGAGCGTGAGGGTTGCTCTAAGCTTTTTTGATGAAGAAGTTCCTTCGGCTGGATTTTTCCTTTCCTAAAAAGATGCAAATTTAATTGAACAGTCAATGAATGTGGGCTTTTTGTGTTTATTTTATGCCTTTGGATTGGTTCATTTTCTTTTACCCTAGGAGGATCCATGAGAGGGGAAGAAGATAGCTGCCTTTCTTTATTTTTTGGTTCTGAATCACCAGGCAATTTTGCCCAAGTAGGAGATTGGTTTCCTTGAATCTGCTCATTCCATTGTTTGTTCTGAGGAAATCTTTTTCCACTTAAACCAGTTGCCACTTCGGGTATGTAAAAACTAACCTGCTTGGGCTTCTTGGTTTTCTTGATTGCTGGTGATAAAGGTATATTTGTAGCATTCATAGGGCAGCCAGCTGAACTTGTACCCTTATCTTCACTCTGTTCTGCTTCCAATCTTTTGGTTTTGCCATGGTTCCCTTCTGTTACTTTTGGGCAATTTTGATTTTTATCACAGTGTATGTATTTAGAGATAAGGAAGTGGTCTAGTTGTGGAGAAATATTCCTGCTCCTTGCTAAGAATTCACATTGTGATCTATGGTGTTCTAACGCTGCTTGCACACAGTGTTCCTTGGACTCTTCTGTTGTTGATGACAAGGCTGTAATTAGGTGCCTTTGCTTGTAAGGCTTGAAGCAGTCATCACACTGGGTCTGAGAAAGAGACTGACACAACTCATTTGCTAGATGTTCCCCAAGCTTCTCCTGTAGCAAAGCACAGACAGGCCTTGAATGTCCTCCTTGCCTTGTGTCACTTCTGATTCCTGCTAAATAGCAAATGTTGAAACTTAACACATGTAGAGGGAGTTTTTATACACTGATTAAGCAGATGTTTGGAACACCTTCAATAATGTTGCCCGCCCCCACAAAAATATATTCCCTGGAACAACTGGCTCATGTCTCTCTTCCTCTGCAAAATGTAGTCACTTGAAGAAGTGCTGTCTTTAACATTCATTCAGAGGGAACGTTTAACATCTGAAGTGAATGCTTGGGATTTTTTAAAAAATGACCTTGACCAGAAGTAATTATCGTGTATAGCAGGGTTTCCCAACCTCCGGGCCACAGCCCACTATCAGATCTTGAGCATTTTGAAACCGGGCCACAGAAGTGGTGGGTGAACATGTGCATGCACACGCATCCCCACCTGTTCAAGCAACATGCACGTTCCTGCTCGCGCAAGCAGCAGGCAAGTATAGGCGCATGCATTCTATTAGCATGAGCAGCGGGTGGAGTGCCCACCTCTTGCACAAATGGAGGTGTGCCCATGTGCGTGCACTCGCCTGCCACACATGCAGATCCATCTCCCTCTCCCTCACGCCAGTCCACAAAGCTGAAAAGGGGACCTCTGATGTATAGGCTACGTAAGATAACAATATGGTAATTTCTGGATATAAAAGATATACCCAGTTTGTTGTTATTCATTGAATATTATGATGGTGAAAGTCAAATAAGTCCCTGAACTCTCCGTTCTCCACTCCATTTTCTTTCCCGCAATAAATTTTTCTTCACCTGTATATCTCTGAGCCTTTTTCCCTCCCTTCCTTTTTTCTTACTTCAATCAACCTTGTCCAAATTTTCATTGTTCCCTTTTCATACCAACTTTGCCAGTGATTTATTGAGTTTTGTCCTTCCCATTCACTATTTATTTATTTTATTTATTAAATTCGTTTACCACTCATCCCACTGCAAAGTGACTCAATTACAAGTTATCACCTCTTCATTGATATGATTGAGAGCTATTACCCCTAATTGAATTTGCTTTTCTTTCTTCCTCTGACTTCATCTCAAACTTTCTGTGCCAGTAAGCTGCCCTCTTCATGAAACTACCACTATCTTTGTGGTATTGTTATCAGAGCTCCAAAATCAAAGAAAATTGTTGATTTTGTATATTACAGTATATGTTTCTATTGTATTCCACATTTCTGTGGAAAACTTCATTTTATATCTGTGTAGCTACTAAAAAGGTATTTAATCCCACACATCAAAATCATTGTTCTGTTTCAGGTAGGCTATAGTGGCATGGAATTTAATTATATTTCTGATTACTTTCTCTTGTTCAAATATTCTTGGATACAGGACCCATAGACTCCATTTTCATTTGTATGTTGCAATATGTTATATCTAGGATATCAACTAGAGCAATATTCAGCGAAGGGATTTTTTTTTCTCCTTCTGGAAGATTACTTACCTTGATTGAAAGTTGTATCATCTTTTAATCTTGCATTTAATAGATCTTCCACAAATTGCCCAGAGTTTTCTGAATGTTGAGTTCTTTGACAATGTTTTTGCAGCGGTAACTCTATTTTATAAGGTACTTCTATATTCTGGGAAGCTTCTTGAGGGAAAGACTGAAGCAGTTTACACTTAAAGCATAAGAAATGCTTGTTTTTAGTTGGCTCATTCTTACTTTGAATGCTTCCAAATGGGATTTTTGCGCCTGTACACTTACACTCTGGCTTTATTGTTTCTTGATAACTATTTTTCTGTAAATAGGGCATTTCCTCACCAGCACCCAACCTGGACATAATTTTTATTTCATTTTCCCAAGTTAAGTGACAGTTACAGTGTCCCTTAGTGAGGTAATTTCTTGGCTCATGATCACATTGAGATCCATCTAGGACTCGGCAACAGCAATTTTCTGATGGGCGTCCATTTGCTTTGCCAAACTGAAGTTTCCCGTTAAAGAAGGCTAAAGCTAGGCAAGTGAGACCAGCCCCTCCTGTAACAAATAGAAAGTTTATCAAGGTTTTATAATAAGAGAAGTAAAAGTATTCACATTAGACATTGAAATACAACTGTAATAAAACAACATAACTTATTTGATTATCCTACAGTATGAGATTATTGAATGTAGCAGAAGAAGAGAGTTTCATAGGGAACCAATTAAATCCCCTCATATTTTTTACATCTATATATGTTAATGATTTTGCATACAATATTTTTCAAGAATTAAATGAAATCTATAATGCATAAAACTACATGGCAATGGAGCAGACTCCCACCCTGCTCATTTTATACAATTTTTGGAAGCATTCCAATTAATTTGAGCTTATGTATGGGTTCCAATAATGTACAAGTAAGTGTAAAGTAAATAATACAAGCAAAAAGGAGGAAAACCCAGGATGAGTTTAAGTGTCTATGGAACTTCAGCTTTTTTATGTATCTTATATAGATGGTTTGCTATTTCAAATAAAGAGCTACTAAACTAACAGTTTTATTTGACTCCAGAAGAGAGAAAAATATCATCAATTCTTTCGGTATCCTCATAGCTTTTTTTTATCTTGGCCATCTCTCTTCTACATGCGATGTGTGCTTAATATTTCTTAGTTTGTGAAATGAAATAAGATCAGAGCCTAAGATGGTATAGCTTCAGGCAATGATATAGCTTCAGGCAAGCATTTCAATTCCAAAATATAGATATATTTTAGCAGTTTGTTTTAAGGACGGAGATTATTGTATTGTCAGCTGAGCAGTGCTGAGGGCCATATCAAAGAAGCAACTAATCCACCATTCCAAAATAATGAAATGAAATATCCTATACCAGGCACAGGAGTGGGCACTGCTCAATAAGCATATGAGAGTTGATTCCTGTAGCATGTTGGAAGCCAACAGTTGAAAATATCTTGTTCAGACAAGGAAGCTACAGGAACAACTGTAACGCAAACTGCGTAACACCAGATCAGACTCTCCTGCTCAGCTTATGAAATGAGAAATTGTAACTCCAAAGAGCAACAGAACAAATCCACTGTGTTGACTTCACCAAAATAACTTGTTGTGAACACACATATATATTTACTGGGCCCCCAACAACACTTTAACAATAATTAATTTGCATGGAGCTTTTTCAATTGACATTTGGAAATCTCTTAAAATAAACTGCATTAATAGGATATAAATACTCCTTACAATGGGAAAACAGAAATATTGGATGGGAGAGAATCTACAGAGGATAAACCAATGCTAGCTGTAGGCAGCTTGTTGCCTCAGCATCCATGCCTAGGGGGACCAGGGGAGATCTCCGAAAAGTCAAAATGGCAAGGCTGGCTTTGCTGTCAAAGGCAAAAGCTGACACACTGCAAAATGGTAGACTTCAGGATCATCTCTCTCTCTCTCTCTCTCTCTCTCTCTCTCTCTCTCTCTCTCTCTCTCTCTCTCTCTCTCCACAAAAAAGCCAACTTAATTCAGAGCACTGTATGCGAGAGAGAATTCTAGAGGTGGTAGCCAGTTTTCTAGAAAATTCATGTTATGAGATTAATTACTCTTCCCAACTCTGAACTGCCATTTTCTGAATGGGCAAGGGCTTCCATCAAATTTCCCTAAATGCAAAAAAAAATTATGCAAAGTCTGTTTTGGCTTTTGGCAGTTGTGTTCACAACAGATCTGGATGAAAATCAGGTTAGGGAAGATTGATCTTGACCACGGGTGTCAAACTCTATCGCGTCACGTGACATCACATGATGTATCAAGATGTTTTTTTTGCCTTTGCAGAGCTGGGGTGGGCATGGCTTGCATGTGACATATCCGGCCTGTGGGCTGCCAGTTTGACACTCCTGATCTTGATCATTGTTATGTCATACTATAGGACTTAGATTTTATGTCTTGCTCTGTGATATTTTTTTTACTTCATAAACAGTGAAGAATGCCAATATAAACATAAAACAAACTAGGGATTGAGCAAGCAACACCTTGTTAACAGAATCATTACCTACAAAGGAGAAGAATGCTACCAATGCAATGTCTCGCCCATATTTCTTTCTCCCTTTTCTTAACATTCTGGATGGTTGCTTCAGTGCAGCCTTACAGTTGATCTTTGTGAGTTGAAGCAGATTTGTTACCGATGGGTTTTCAGAAGCTGTGCAGTTCATGTTTTCAGGATTTCTGAGTATTTTTGATGAATTCACATATTGTCTTAGAAAGGAAGCTAAATCATAAAGTTTGCATGTGCAGTTCCACCAATTCTGGCCCAGGCTAAGAAGTTTTAATTGACCAAGTGGAGAAAATGTGTCAGGGATAAGAGCTAGCCTGTTTCGAGAAAGGTCTATTTCCACCAGTTGAGGTAGGCCATGGAAGGCTCTCTTTTCAATAGAGTTAATGAAATTGTTTGATAGATCCAGGATTCTGAGGTTGTCAAGATTTGCCATCTCAAAACTGTCTGCATTGATGCTGGTAAGCTGATTTCCATTTAAATGGAGTCTAACAAGAGCCTTCGTGTTCTTGAACCAGGTGCCATGAATGGTACTTAAAACATTGTTGCTTAGCACCAGCACCTGAAGCTTCTGGAGTTCATGAAATGTGCTGTATGTGATAGAAAAGCTTGATATTTGGTTCTGGTCCAGCAGTAAAGTCTTCAGTGTTCTAAGTCCAAGGAAGGCATCATCATTAAATGCTTTAATCTCATTAGTACTGAGGCTTAGGAAAGTTGCATTAAGTAGGAAGGAAAGGTTAAACCCTTCTACTGAACTGATACTTCCATCAGTAATAATCAAAGCTTGGGTAGATACAGGAGCAGCTATGAGAAGAGAAGCATAATTATATTTCCATATGTGTACAAATTTGTAATTCACATCCTCTGCTTTAATACTAGTCATTTCTTGCAGGTTAAAGGAAGATGAGAAAAAGGTAATAGCAAAACTGAAAAGTTAAGAAATACGGAATTTGAGATTTAAGTCAGGTTTTGAAAGATTTATGAATAAATAACTACTTCACCATATACAAATGGGCAAGATGGTCAAATAAGTTCTTATCAACATTCAGAATGGTAGTATGCCATAATTATAAAAATGCTGGGTTTTTAAAACATGATATTTCTGGAAATGCAGTATAAACATGTAAAAAAATACCCCAAACTAAAAGATTAGTAGAATCAAGTCCAAAATTTGCTATGTAAGCTGCACAGTTTATGGAGGCCAATAAAAACACAGTAAAATAGATCACATAAATGATCAATTTTTCAAATCAAATAACAATTTTATAATCCCTTTTCACCTTATTTTAAAAAGGGGAAATGCAAGGAAATTTATAGTTACAATCCTCAATTCGTGGGCACAAAAATTGACACTGAGACAACTATGGAAGCTGTTCAAACGATGAATAAAAGATTGTTTATAATGTACCCAAATCAACAAGAAGTAATAATACATTTCAGTGAACATTTGAAAGGACCTTACTGAAATAAGTGATACTAGTGAAATGACATTATAGAGGAGTTTTGGTCACAAATTAAAATCTTGCCAAATAATAACATTGTATATCCAATGTGTTTGGAATTGCCATTTGAATTTCAACTATTTGCAGAAAACCAGTATTTTCATCTGTGTGGAGGCGTGTTGGCCTAGAACTAGTTCAAATTAGAATCTATTTTCAGTTTTACAGTCTTATACCAAATGTTTACAACAGAAATGAGAGTTGTGATGTGAAGATGTTAGAAAAGTGGATTTCCCCCCATAAATAATTTTTCCACTATCCAGTTATTGAGACAGATATCTAAAATTGGGGTATTGCACAGGCTTATTTCTTGTTAATGATTTTACTGTGCATCTAACATTACTGACAGAGTATTTGAGAACATATTCTGGATGGATGTCCTTTATGAGATCCCCATTTCCCCTTAAGGTGAGATTATAATTGACCTTACAGTATTTCATAGAAAAGGGTGAGTAATGATTCTTATTCTTTTGTGTATCTTTGGCTTATACAACCTCTTACAAGCAGAAAGGTATTATGGACATGATATCTAGAATGCATAATAATCTTTCAGTTTGGCCGTGGAACGAATTTGGCTGAGGCCTTTGTTGCCTTCATGAGTTGATTACACAGTTGTAGACTTTCCCAATAAATCAATGGCAGGCCCAAAAAGTGCATTGCTATCAAAGTCTTCTGGGATTATATCGCCTTCATACAGGCAGATATATTTCCATACCAATGGGAAAATCTTGTAATAAAATATCCCACAACATTACCATAATATAACCAAGGCAGACAAACATGATGGCTAGAGTAGACCAATTGCTTAATCAGTGAGGTCTACTCTGCTATGCCAATGGCAACTCATCTCTTGACCTCTCTCCACTGAATAACATGATCAATCAATCGTTCCTTTCAGTCCTTTTTCAGCTTCCTAGTTGTTCAGACCCTGCCTTAAATTCATCAAAGCCTTCATGCAACATTCATTCTTTACCCATGAATTTATAATTTCTTTCACTATGTTCTGACATGACCTATTTGTTCAGAAAACAGAAAACCATCTGTTCCACCAGGCATCGCAAGTCAATGCATTGCTTATTACAATCATTTGGCAGAAAGGGTGACGGGCTGTAATATTTTAAAAAGTCCCCCTTTCTTGTGGATGTAAGAAATCACCAATGCTTTCATTTAAGCATAGGACAAGCAGGCACCATACAAGCTTCAATGATCCCACCTCGATCCTGACCTGAAACTCTCAGGCATTCCCAGAAAGGTGCCTCTCCTGTGTAGCAATGGCATTTGAGCTCCCCCACCAATTTACTGCTGGTAATGTTTATCTGTGCTGGGAGGTCATGTGCTGTTTCCCCTTTACAATATGGATTTTATTTGTCTCAGGTAAAAAGTAATAAACTTGACGGAGGGCAAGGCATGCTGTTCGCTTATTGATGCCTTGAAGGATTTCCCCTGGGTTTCTCATTAATGCATTAGAGAATGGTTCCCTGCTGGGATGTGTATTGCTTTCAATCATGTCCTCTGGAGGATAGATTAGCTGAGTTTTAGCCTGTGTATCACACAAGCGCAAGCATGATAGATGGACAACTAGAGTGCTACTGCTGAATGAGGAACCATTTTAGCAAGCCAAACAGTGGTTTTTACCGTGACTTAACAGCACTGTTTTTTGTGATGTCCCTTTATCATATAACCAAGTTTGGACTCTGAAATCTACAGGAGCATGAAGGAAGCTTGGAGTAAACCTAAGCCTCTCTTACATCTGTCAATTGTGTCTTAGAACAGATAAAGTGATCCTCTTTTTCACAATCCAAGTATTACAGGCTTTAAAGAAACAGAATTCTTTAATGCTATAGAAGTATTAACAGAACACATGGCCCACTGAAAATGAAAATAATTTGACTGATTGCTGATGCAAGACCTTGAATTCCAGCTTGTTGGTGAATTAGGCTGCAAGACTGGGTTACACTATTTGCTAGATGAATAGTGTTACCTAACATAATACACAGTCCAGTCACAAAACTTAAAGCAAAGCCTTTAGACAAAGACTAATTAAATAACAGCTATTAGACAGACAGACAGACAGACAGACAGACAGACAGACAGACAGACAGACAGAATGAATGAATGAATGAATGAATGAATGAATTCTTTATTGGCCAACTGTGATTGGACACACAAGGTGCAAATGCTTTCAGTGTATATAAAAGAAGAGATACATCAAGAGTCAAAAGTCATAAGGTACAACACTTAATAATAGTCATAGGATACAATAAGCAATCAAATCATACCAGGAAACAGTCAATAACAGCTATTAGTTACCCTGTTTCTCCAACAATACGGCCTCCCCCAATAGGAAGTCCCAGCATGTTTTATAGGCATGAAATGAAATTAAGCCCCTCCCCCAAATTAAGGCCTATATTAAAACATGCGAAATGGGGGGGAATGGTGGGGGGGCTTGCCGTTAGGAAGTACTTTTGTTGCACACCCGGATATGGTGCTGCCTGCGTTGACCCCGATACGGAGTGCCCCACCAACGCCGAGGTCAACATCCAAGCCGTCGCCACCCGCCCACCCAAAGATGCAAGGGGGGGAATTAAGTCACCCCCGAAAAGACAGCCTAGCCATTTTTTCAGGGCTCAAAAAAAAATAAGACTTGGCCTTATTATATGAGAAACACGGTATTACTAATTTATTATTATTTGTGACAAAAACATTGTATAAGCAATCAAACTATAAGAGAAACCAATGCAGCTGGTTGTTCATTTAAACAAGCCCTCCAAAATCATCCACAAATGTGACTAATACTGTCTCAGTACTATAGTCCGGCCTGAATCCTCATTAAAAAATGGTCCAGATAATCCATTTCATCCCAGGCCCTCTATAGTATGATAAACCTACCCATCCAACTATTTGTAGAATAGAATATGGAAGTAGTAAAAGGACACACAGGAGCAAACTTTAACAGGCTGGCCTCCAAGGAGACTGCATGGTGATGAGATGAACAATTTTAGCAAGAAGCCAAAAGTCCTGTGTTAAAGATGGGATATTAAAGTCCTGTATTAAATATGGGATATTATTTTGTGTGTTTGTGTGTGTTGTGTGTGTATTATTAAAGATGGGATTAAGAAAACATAAGCTGGCAGGGGTGGGGGAGTCTATTTATATTTTGTGAGTATACTCCTATTTGTTATAGTAGTTTTTAAGTGGAATAAATCACTCCTTTTGCAGTATATTCCTCTTTCTTTTGTCTTGTCTTCCTTTCTTATATTATTTGGTGTGTCTGTTTCATATTTTATTGTATCTTGTCTACTTATCATGTCACCTTCCATTCTGACCTAGCCTTGCTCTACGATCTGAATAGCATTCTCCATCTTGCAATTGTTCTTAGTCTTGAACCATATTTATATGTCTAGCATTTTGTTCAGCACAGTTCTACACAATGCTGTACACAATTGTTGGGGGATGTGACAATTCATGTTATGTTGACTCCAATAATACCCTAGATATGTTCCTTATAGTTTTCTTGTTGATGTTTTTTGCAATGGTTTGCCATTGCCTGCTTCTTAGGCTAACAGAGAGTTACTGACCCAAGGTCACTCAGCTGGTTTGTGTGCCTTTGGTAGGACTAGAATTCATAGTCTTCCAGTTTCTAACCAGGTGACTTAACCATTAGACTGGCTGTACTATCAAATTGGCTGTACTATTTAGCTATCAAGTGTAGTCTAAAAGTTATTCCTATTCACACTCAGAAAGTTTTCTAGCAATCTCCGATTTTATGAAGCAATCCTGGAGGAAAAAAGCAATTTTGCATGCTTCTTGGCATGACCAATCAAGATGATATAGAATACTTTCAACATTACTCTGAATTGCCTTTAAAACACAATCTTGAATGAGAAATCACAAATGTTAAGAGCAGGTAAAGAATTTTTTTTCACATTATTCCCTGGAAACCAGTGACTTTCACAAAGCTTTCAATTACAGTGTGGTTTAATTAAATTGGTATCAATTCTTCCACATACAACTTTCACAGTCAGGGAATTCATCTTAGGAAGTGCAAGTTTAATTTGTATTGATTTTGATTAGCGCTTAAAATCACTGGGTCCTTCCATCTTCACGGCCAAATTAACTTTTCATTAAGACTAAAGCAAGCACAATGGTGGCCATGGGTAAGGCCTTGTCTCATATAAGTGTTCCTTGAACACTCAACATGCTTAAAGGAGATTTGTTTCTATTTCAAGAAATTAACATGCCAATGGCCTCTTAGGCCATTGATTACTGGCATGCTAATTCTACAAATGTATAGAATGACTCAAGTAGAAAATGTGATCTTATATAGCAGGTAACTCTTTATCTATCTATCTCTGCCTCTTAGTGGTCCTAATATTAGAGATTTGTCACAATATGTTAGATATAAAACAAAGTTGTATAAGAGATGTTTAATAAAAGGGGCTTTGTGTTCAAGACCTGTTATTCTGATCAATTCATAGACTGGCTTGGAAACCTGCATTTTTTTTAGTGCTTTTCTAGTGAAATCATCCTTTTTAATGGATTCCATCTTAAAGGACATGTATTGAATATATTTTGTACAAATTGTAACATCTATGCACTTTGCTTTAGCACCTAAAGAAGAATGTAAATTATATCTGACCAGCAATATTGCCTTGGCTTATTGAATCATTTATAAGGATTGTTCATCTGTGCCCATTAACCCAGAATGTTTTTATAACCAATATGCCTGGTTCCTTCATGTTTCTGACTCTCCGACGTCAAAATGACCTGAATAGCATATATACCTTGACTTAATTATCTAAGTCTAACAGACAACTTACATTTCTTCCTGGACAACTTTTGATTCTGATAGATCCTATATATAAAAATTTCAAAGATGCCCAGTATTTGTCTGCATCAATTCACTTTCTACAATGAATGCAGTTTTGCCATTGGAGGTTTGTCACAACATCGTCATCATTCCAATCTAAAGAATGACAACAGCACTTCTCCAGTCCTCAGTTATGATCTTATTTTGATGTTTCTTTTGTCCCTATTTCTCCTAAAAGCTTTGCCATTTCATTTCCATTTAAAAAGAGGACGTTTTCCCCAAAAGCTAGTCCTTGCATGGCCAATGATATATTCTCCTCTTCTTAGGAGAGGGCCTAATCTCAAAGACGAGGAGGAGGAGGAGGTGGTAATGATATATGGATCCTACCATTGCCATGTCTAGGATCTTGCTTATATTTTCTATGGCATATTTGATGAGGTGGTTGTTAAATTGTTAGTAGCATAACAAATAATTAACATTCTGTATCTGCTTGCTGCAATCTACTGGTCATCCAGGTTTTTTTGCAGCCCACATCTGACATGCTTATTTATAATCTATCTTTTTTTTTCTTGCATACAAATTTACTGAGAAGCACTTTTGCATACAAAGATGCAGTGCTATCTTTTTTTATGTTTTTCTTTAAGATCACTTTGCAGTGCTATTTTAATACTTGGATCTTGGGTCAAGCGCCTGATCATTCTGGATGAAGCGGGAGCTCCAAAACACACATCTAAGATAGACCTGCGTATAAGAAAATTAAGACAATACGGACCAGCAAATATCATGATAGCAAACCCTGAGGAAAATAGCTGATCAAAATAAAAGCAAAACTCAGGATGCTCAGGAGCAAATCTAATGGAATGTTTCTGTTTTGTCCCTTTGCCATGAATAGCTTGTTGAGAAGATCAATGTTTTACGGTGAAAAGGCACTTTCATTGGTAACTTTATAATGAAAAGGAGGGACCAAATAGAGAATTTCAGCATTGCAGAATTCTGAATATTACTAAGTTTATATTTAACTTCATTAGAGGCAAAAAGACCTATGACCTTCTTGAGTGCTCTGTGGACAGAGAGGGGAAAATCTAAACTGTAAAAAGAAATACATAATTATAAGCAATAAGAGGCAGGCATTATTAATTAACTACTGCTTTAATCACTATTATGCTACTTTTTTTCCTGCTAATGCCCCCCCCCTGCAAGAATCAGTATACAAACCAAATCCTACTTTAAATTTGTTAATCAGGTGTCTGATTAAATTGTTGACTTAGGCAAGCAATAGTAATGAATACAGCCTCTGTATCTTGTTAGCATTTCTACAGATCATTTAGCATCAAGAGGTGGGAGGAGAGGAGAAAGACATTCTTTCAGAATTATAATGCATTTTATGATGCTAATCTGTATCAGTGCTACATCACTTAATCTTGCTAATGCTGAAAGATTCCTTGGCGGGGTTATAAGGCAATTGATAGCTCATTCAGCCAGCGGACAGCTTGAACTTTGCACAAAATGTGGACAAAACTTATTAAAATGATCTATTTTGTTTTTCTTATAGTGTTTGGCTGAGTGAAATGACTGTTCTCGGTAACAAAGGTTTTCAATTACCTCTGAAGGGCTTGGAATAGTTGGGATAAGGCCCCAAGGCAAAAAGAAATGAAACAATGCTATCACTCTTCAGTCAAAATGTTGAAAGGCTAGCTCTCTGAAAATTTACCTCTCAGCAGCAGGCACAAGAAGCAGTCAATACAATTACAGCTGGGCTGGGTGAACTTACAGTACAGAATAAATATGAGTTCTCTTTAAAGTGTCTGACTTGGTTACCTAGTATATATGTTAACCCTTGGCACAGAGTAACTTCTTCAGAGCATACTATGCATGAAGACGGGCATGGTGCTATTAAGTGAATCAGCATAGCAAGTAGAATGAGCAGGGCACCTAGAAGGGAAACAGAAAGAACAAATAAATATATTGTGGGGCTGACATTTTTATTATTCTGATCATTATATCCCTGCAGCTCTACAATGTAAATTAATCACATTTTTCAAAAGGTTCCCTTTAAAAAAGGTAGATGTTAGTCAGTTCAGCAGGGTAAACATGACTATATGTTTCCATTTCGAATATCTTAAATGACAACCAGACTAGACAATAGAAAACTGAGTCAAATTCTAGACATGAACCGATCAGATTTCCATGTATGTGAGCTTTGAACTATGAACATTCTTTCACTTACGGTTGGATATCCACCTATTTTGCATTAAGAGAGCATATATGATAGTTAAAGTATGCTATTCTTTTTTTTTTCCTTCACTGAAAGAAAGCTTCAGGAGCTGAAAAAAGCATTTAATAAAGCATATTTTATTTATTTTACATTATTTTTTTATTAAATTTATGTGCCGCTTATCTCATGTTTAAGTGACTCTAGGTGGTTTTAACATTCATTAAAGTGCTATCAAATTTTAGACAGAAAAATAATTTAAACAATGAAAAATATGTTTGTTCATAAAGGAGTAATAATATTATGCACAGATTCAACCAGACCATTGAAACTGAGCAAATAGTTAAGAACATAAGGGAAAAAACCCTGTTTGATAAGCACATGGGTTTATTTACTCCAAATTCTTTTCCTTAATATAGCTGCTTCTCAAAAATTGAGACTACAGTTTAGGGTGAAGGCAAAACCCTACTGAAGAATATTTTGCAATGTCACATATTAAAAGCTTCCTCTGCTTATCTATTTTGCCAAATGATATTTATCTATTATGTTTTAAAATCAATTCTTAAGTCAATTGAGTGAATACTCAATTCTTCAAGTCAATTCTTAGACTTGATTTTAAGTCTTAAAGTTGTCAAGTTTGAAGACCCCTGAATTAAGCCAACAGTCATCATCATATGTTGTGTCTATGAAATCCATGTGCTAAAATATATAGAATTGTTTTATTTTGTCTTCCCTGAATCTGCTACCAATCCATTTTATTAGATGATGTCCAATGTTAGTATTATAAGAACAAGAGCACAACTTCTCTGTGCTTTTTTATACAATGCATAACTTTTAACCCCTTTTTCTATCCCTATCTCAAACATAATTGTTGGATCTTCAAACACACTTCAATCTTTCTTTATAGATGATCCAATTTCTGATTGCTGCTTTCTTCACTTTTTTCAAGTCTTCCATATTCTTTTTGAAATGAAGGAACAAGAATGGTACACTACAATGCCATACCATAAATTATATCTATTCCTATCCATTCATTTTCCTTCAATTTTCTAATAATCACCAGTACATAGAATTTCCTCTTTTTGGCCACTTCTGCAAAGCAAATTGATATTTTCGAGGGCCTATTTCTAAACCCTTTATCTCAAAGTGTTATAGACAATTGAGACTCATCCATACATGTGTAAAATTACACTGTTATGGCTATTTGCTTGAATGTGTATTTTACATTCTCATTTTCTTTCAGGTCACTGTCACCATGGATCCTGTAAAACAATTCTTTTCAGTAGTTTCAACTGCAAGATAAATCATTTAATGAAGTTCACAGAAAGATACATCCCTCTATAATCACTAAAAAGATCCTATGGAGAATTATGGTCTATTCTAAGTAATGTGGGATCATACTATAGAGTTGATGGGGAAAAAAGAATCAAATAAAAATATTTTTGGATTATAAAGTAGGAAGTTCTAATCTCTTCTACCCTACTTTCATATAATTCAGGGAAACAATTTCACACCCAATCTCCCAGGAACTTGCAAATGCCTCCAGGATAGAGAAGATAACAAGAATATTTTTCTTAACTTCTTTAAGCTAAGCTACCTTGAGATCCAAGCAAGTAGTTTTCAAAATTATAAATACCTGCTTGCAAAATGTGAAAGGCATTGTCACAACATTCATATTGTTATTGTCTTGCTGCATTTGTAGGGAAGACCTGAGTTTTCTGAAGTAGTGTCCAAATTAGAAGAATGTCTGTGCAACATAGAGGTAAGAACAAAATCTGTTACTAAATATGGGTGGCTAATTTTGAACAATAAACAATGATTCATCGATTGCTTACTGAAAAACTCAGATATACTTTTGAGATATTCTACTTTGTTTTCTTTGGATAGCTAAGCTAAGCTATTTGTTTTCTTTGCAAACTAAGCAATTTGATGAAAAAGAAGTATAATAAATGCTATAACAAAGGAAAAAAGCTAGGTCATCATAATTGGAAATACCTAAACCCCTCATTATTTTTCTTGGCTGAAAACAAGGAATAACTCTGAAAATTGAAGGTGGTTTGGGAAAAAAAATCATTTTTTTCTAATGTACTCAACAATCTTATTTTTTAAATCCCTTTGTCACTTTTGTATGAACACTTTTTTCAGGTTTCTTAAGCATTGTAAAAAACCTACATAACCTTTTAACAGCAACAATTACTAAAATGAGGGTATACACCCCAGGCATCCATACTGTATATTTTCCTTGCTGATTATAACAATATTGTATTGTAACCAGGAAAAAAAACTGCCAATCAGAATGTATCCTTCTTGGCCAATATCTGATTCCTCTGCTGATCTAGCCAATAAGTGAGCAGCTACTGGCCAGCAGTGGAAATCCTTGCGCTTTTCAGTTTTACTTATATAAAAAAAGTTCCTTTATTTTCTCCACCAAAACAAGTTTTTTAAAAAAGCAAATTGGAAAGAGTCTTATTGATCCACTTTCTGACATGTCTCTATAAGACAATTATAGAAATGCCTTTCTTTATTACAAAATGCCTCTTCACTCAATCTGTCACACTGTCATTAGACTGGAAGACCAGGGGAAAGGAGTTAAATCAAACTTAGTCTCCAATGGTTTCACATAGTCATACAATTCCATCAGTCCTGACGTGTCATTTGCTGCTACAAATGAAAGCTCCCTATTAGCAAAAAAGGCTAGTGACAGCAACGCAGGAAAAGAGGACCATGCGTGGTAGACCAGATATAGTTAAGGATATTCTCTCTGAGAGTCAAAATGCTCAACAAATGGACAGAATCCCCTCTCTGGTTACATCCCAAGAAATCAACAGGTAGGCAGAGTAACAATAATTGATGTAACAAAATTCAGCTATCATCTACTAGGGGAAAAAAAATCTAACTCATGGATTTTATACCTATTTAAGTTTTTGCCCTCTCTTCAGTAACAACTTTATGTGAGAAGCATACTAAAATAATTAGATCAAATTTGTCCTTTGTCTTCAACTCTCTGTAGAAAATAATTCTAAAATGAAGTCTTAAGAAATAGAACAGACAAATCTATAATTGATGCTACAACATGATGACTAAACTATCTTACATTTACCTCAGTCTTCATCCTTATAACCACTAAAGTGATCCAAGAGATAGGAGTTTGGATTGATGTTGTAGCGTGGACATGAGTACATGAGCAAAAAGTTTTTCCACAGCTAATCCCCTGGACCACACTGAAGCTAAATAAAGCTTAATTAACCAAGTGTGATTAATGTAATTTAATTAGCACAAGCAAGGTATATTTGCATCTCTTCAGGAGAGCTTACAGGCAATTTGATTCAAAGTATTCCAGTTTTTTAAAATATTGTACGCAGTATCTTAATGGTGTTGCTTTTGAAAGAATCCAAATATTAGAGTTAATGAACTAGAATTAATCAGCAATACCGTCAAAGTGCCATGCCCTGTGGTGCCACAATCACTTCTTCCACACCACTGGAACATTATCAGAAGTGCAGATCATAAAGCAGAAGTCCTAAGCATGGAAATAGTGAAAGCTATTGAACCTCTGACTGTTATTACATCATTTAATGATATAAGAAGCACAATAAGCTTTAAAAAAAGCTGCTGTATTTGAAAGTACTGTATCTTTAATGTTCTATCTAGAGTGCAATGTAATCTGGATTCCCAGGACAGAGGGGCTGCATTCCAGAGGAGGAAGAGACAGCAAAGTTTAAATAGTTTGGTTGAGAGAAAGAGGGTTAAGATAGCTCCTCTCTAGAATCCTCAGAGTATATCTTTAATGATGCAAATTGTTGCTCTAATTGGACAATTTTCTGTCTATAGGTGAAGACCAATAAAGGAAATGGCTCAAAAGTAACTTTGTGTGTCGTTCTTGCTTGGAGCCTGACATCAGCTTCCTAATTTCAGACATGTAGAACTGGAGCCATAACTTCTTGCCTAAGGCAAGACTAGAATTCATGATCTTCCCATTTATATCCTGGTGCCTTTAACCACTACACCAAACTTGCTCTCTTCCAAGGCCTTACTATGCAGGCTAATTCTGCTAACTGCCAGCAGTTCGATTCTCACTGCTCAAGGTTGACTCAGCCTTCCCTCTTTCCAAGAATGGTAAAACGAGGACCCAGATTATTGGGGGCAATATGCTGATTCTGTAAACCACTTAGAAAGGGCTGTAAAGCACTATAAAGCGGTATATAAGTCTAAGTGCTATTGCTATTATTCTTGATTTTGAGACAGGATTCTGGCAGTTACCCCAAATGTTGTATGAGTTGACACTAAGCTTTCATGTTTCATCAGGGAAAGGGATACCTTTCACCAGGGCAAAGAAAAGGGAAAAAATGGATCAAATATTTTCTAAAATAAATGATTGAGCTGGCCAAACTTAACTTCAGTACACGAATGATAAATATTGGTGCGCTGTAAGTATGTTTGATTTTAGCAACCAGTTCTTAAAAATACCACCTGTGTACGTGTATTAGAAAAATTTCCAAAGTATTTCACCACTCTTAAGTGGTCAGGATGTCCATTTAACTTTCCAAGTTCTATCAGTAGCAGGTGATAATATAGGAGTACGCAATTAATGTTCCCAAGGAACTACATGAGGAACTGGGACTTTTGTGGAGGACTGAATCCATAGCTCCTGGCTGTGCTCACCTGCAAGGCCATGCTTTGACTGAAGCAGTGGTGGGTGGCCAAGCCCAGGTTTCCTCATACAATGACTGCCACTGCCATCTCCTCAGGTTGTTCCAGGTAAGGAGCTAGCACTGTATGGATGCAGACGGAGGTTTCTCTCCTCACCTCCTGTGGCCACCAGCCGACTGAAAGAGCAACAAGGCAACAGCACAAAGCTAGACTCAACTTGGCTTCTTCTCCTGTCCCTGCAGTGCACTAACATATGATTTCTAATTTCTAATTGACCTCATGTGGGCTGGACAGGTATAGTCAAAGGGCCGGATGTGGCCTGGATGCTGTAAAATGTCTGGATCATATTATGTGAGGGTGGAAATACTTTTGAGAGGCTCAGTGTGTTTATTTCTTGGATGGAGCACAGTGAGGCAATATTTCACATTTAACTGTCATCTCAAAAAGAGCTTGCTATTCTAATACACTGACAACCATTCAGATTACAGTTTAATAGAGTTGGAAGGGACCTTGTGGGTCATCTAGTCCAACCCCCACCCAAACAGGAGACCCTACACCACTTCTGATAGATGGGAGTCCAATCTCTTCTTGAAAGTCTCAAGTGATGGTGCTCCCACAACTTCTGAGGGCAAGCTGTTCCATTGGTTGATTGTTCTCACTGTCAGAAAGTTTTTCCTTATTTCCAGGTTAAACCTCTCCTTGTTCAGTTTCCATCCATTATTCATCTGAATTGCAATCCAGGAGGGGAGCTTGTATACTTTTCAAGGCATTTTGAGAGCAATATTTAGCTCTCAATATTTTAGCAATATTTAGCTAGCCAGGCATTATGTTAACAAAAGAGGGTTTTGCAAAATGGGGTTCCAATGTCACATAAAAGAGTGTTAAGCAGAATCTTAGTCAGTTATGTGGACTGAGGCATGAAGATTCTTTGGATTTGTGTCTCCCTTTTCTTTTCAGAAAATAAAATGTGGTTTTTTATATTGCTTCTAAAAAAAATTGTCGTATCATAGTGTAACAGTTTTATGCTACTTCTTCGGCATGTTTGTTGTCTATATTTAAAAAACTTCCTTCTGGTATATAAGCATAAAAATTAAATTATCCATTATTGCCACCCTACAGAATCTTTTGAATAGTGTAGGAAAGGGGCTGTATTCAGTGATTTTCCTGCTTAGGCAGTCATGTCTTTGACATTAAGTGGAAATTTTAAAAAATAAAATAAACAGGTTTTCACTAAGAAATTATCTTTTTAATAACAAAATGTGCAAATTAAAACTCTGCCCTGTGGATAGGATAGTAAAGGATATCAGTTCCAATGGAAAGAAAATTGCTCTGTTCATGCTGTAGTGCCATGATGGCGAACCAATGGCACACGTGCCACAGGTGGCACGCAGAGCCATTTGTGCGGGCTCACAAGCTCCAGCCAAACTTACCTGTACTGGGCATGTGCAAGCCTTCCAGCTGATTTTTGGCCTGTTTGAGGCCATTTTCACCCTCCCAAGCTTAAGGGAAGCCTCTGCAGCCTTGGGAGGCTGAAAAACGGGCCTTCCGGAAATATCGGACGTGCCCGTTTTCAGCCTCTGGCCTCTGAGCTCGGGGGAGGCTGTTTTCACCCTTCCGGAGGCTCGAAGAAGCCTCTACAGCCTTGGGAGGCTGAAAAAATGGGCCTTCATGAAATACCGGAAGTGCCGAAACACTTCCCTTGAGCCCTGGGAGGGCGAAAACAGCCTCAAATGGGCTGAAAATCACACACATGCACAGTACAGATAAGGGGGCAGGGCAGGGGTGTTGCACGTGCATGCGCATGCGCAGGGGGACGGGGTGCATTGCATTGTGGGTGTCGGCATGTGTGTGCACACACTATTGCTGGCATGCGCACTTTCTACACACCACAACAAAAAGGTTCGCCATCACTGCTCTAGTATAATTATCTGTAAGTTTATGGTCATGTATGTGTTATCTAGACTAAAACTATATACTACTAAATCCATTGTGTCTATTTGTCTGTAACCTTCAACTGGGTGAAGCAATGCATCACAAGGCAACAAGTTTTGAACCAAGATAACTCAAATGGCTAATTTTCCAGGACCCATGGAATTCCAGGACCCATTACTCCCATGGTAATAACACTTAGTAGGAAAGTTGTGGCTGCTTCATTGCCACTGTGCTGTTGCTACTTCAGCACTGCCGTAGTCAGTCACAGTCACATGATCATCATTTCCATGACTCTCTGCCGGCTTCCCACAAGTCAGTGGGGAAGCCAGCAGGATGTGTAAGCTTTGCTATGATTGCTGATGCTCCCTGCCAACTTCCCACAAGTGAAATCTTTTCCTGTGGGAAGCTAGCAGGGAGCGTCCGCAATGGGGAAGACTTCAGAGAAGCTCTTAAGTTGATCAGGTAAGGCTCCCTCCACCTGTGCAGCCTCACCCATTCCCTCTATGCTCATGCCATACCAGCCACTTGCACATTCCTGCACATCATTCCTGACCCATGTTGCAGACCTCTAAGCCCCCACCAACCTGCACCACATGCCCATGCATTTTCCTTGACCGGCACACCCTTTTTCACATGCCTAGGCATAACCCATGCATCCTCCTTGACCTGCAACAGACCCCTTATACCTTCCCCAATCTGTGTGACAGCTTTTGCTCACATAAAAATACCCTAAGTACCTTCCCGACTCATGCTGCACCCAGTGTGCTCTCCTCGCATCATATGGCATCTCTCACACAACCTGTGCACCCCTCAAAACTTGTACAGCACCTTCCCTACATCCTCCTCTTTGAGACATGTCAGGATGGGGAATGGGTATACAGTTTTTCTTGCCGTGCCTCACTGTTCCTCCACTCACCCAGCAAAGTGGCAGGTTGCTATGTGTTTCCTGCAAGGAGAAGGAATGATTTCTGATACTCCCTGTCAGCTTCCTACAAGCAACACAAGTGGAAGTCAGAAGTCACTCCCACTTTTTTTCACTTTTTTTCGCTGTAGTCATTTGGTTTTCCTGTTAAAAGTAAGGCAATATCTCTGAAAGGAATGGGTAACCAATGGGTTACTGGCTGCCTTGTATTCACTTAAATGTCTACTTAAATCACATCATTGAGAGGTGGAAATGACTGGTCTTGGGATAACTGGAAGCAAAATATTTATAGTTTCAGAACAAACAATGAACAGCCATCCCGAAATCTGCATGTGTTAGATGGATAATCATGTGTTGTAAATAGTGGTTGTAATCAAGACGAATGGTTTTGGATCACATACACTTGGCATAATTAATATTATAACATCTTGCTTCAATGTATGAGCATGAGACTCCTCCAAGTGCTCCACAGAGGATGCATCTTGTCCAGGAACAACCCACATTACAAAATACTATTGGGTCTTCAAACAACCAGCCAAATAACATCTCATAAATAGATCTATATAGCGCCCTATAGTGCGATCTCAAAAAGGATGGAAGGCTGAGCCAACTTTGTGCCCATCAGGATCAAACTCCAGCCTGTGAGCAGAGTTAGCCTTCAATATTACATTCTAAACATTGGACTACCTTATTATTATAAATAAATAATAATAAAAGTAAAGAAATTCTTATTTATAATAATTTAAATAATAAATAATATACGAGTAAAATAAATAAAGAGTAATGAAAAAGTAAGATCAATCAATAAAATAACATCCAATAAAACTACTCTGACTCCTCCTATTTAACAGTGACTATAATCTTGGATCTCTTTGGGTGCACACTAGGCATTCTAATCTCTCCTGTCTACTAAGCATTTAGCAGAAAGAAGTGGCATATTCTATACAATTAATTCCTTTTTCCTATCCGAGTATAACAAAGGGGAATTTGGAAACAAATATTTATAATGTTTTAGTTGTTTCTATATTGTTAAATAACAAAGAGTAGAGATTTTGGCACTCAATTCAGAAATACAAATCCTTTCTCACATTGTTAAAATAATTTAATATACTTTGGAGGGTTTTTTTAGTTAATTTCTCATTGATCATTACTGAGCTCTATTATACAATCTCATTAATTTCTTTAGCTACTTCATTAATATTAAATTTCTATACCAACTGTGTTTTCCCTTTTGCATGTTCTTTTTCCTTCTTATTCTTTAAGAAATGAGTAATAAACAGATTTTATACATACCCATACCCATACCTTCCTCCCTTTAGTGCGATAATACCTAGACCATTGCCTTTCTCAGATGTAATGCACATGTCAGATGTTGTTTTATACATGAGTAAAATTCCATTTGTTACTTTATATATACATAAAACCATTTTATCTTCTGTAAAATCCCATTTCACACTTTATCATGCATTAACACCATTTTACACATAGAACTAATTCCCTTCCAATTTATTGTATATTTAGATTTAACAGACACCCATCCTGTTATTCTGTTAAATTGAGAGTTTCTTTCATTCTGATTAACTTTACATGAAATTGAGTTGGTAGATGGCAAAAGTTTTAAAAATAATAATTACATTTTCTCATCCCTATAGAAGAAACTTCACATGGCATGCTAATATTAGCCTAAACGTTAGAAAGTTGCAGCTCTATTATTTTTATTTATTTACCAACATTTGATATTGCCTATTCTAATGATTTGCCTCACTGTTTTGATGCAATTGCCATACACTTTTCAACTATCCAATAAAATGAAGTCATTGTTTTTAAATATATTGCTATAGGATTATATGGGAAATGATCTCATCGCAGTAATAAATACAGCAATACTCTTACATCCATCACAAAGAAACTGATCATTTTTTAAATAGCTGATCAAAGAAACTGATTTACATTTTATACTTAAATCTAATACATTCTAGACTTAAATCTTTGGACAAAAAAAACAGCAAAAAGGTTTCCAGAGTCCCAGATTACAATGGCCGTCCTCCATTGGACAATCAAAAATTAGCACGAAACCATTAATGGAAATAGCTGAGGACATTATCAAAAACATTTGTGATGCATAGGAGGGATATCAGCCTTTCTAACAGGACTTTGGGGTTGTCATAAATAGGTACTGATAATGTCCTCTTCCTTATATCTAGCTGATGTCACCAGCCTCCAGCAATAGCAGTGGTTCCTTGTCACCATCCTCCTCATCAGACTGCCTAGTCACTCGGGGATGCCCTGGACGTAGCCATGTTGCCGCTTTGCGTAGCCGTTTTGAACTGGAATACGCCCTGAATTCAAGAGCTCATGGGACATGGTCCCAAAGGTAAGCATACATTCCTTCCTTAGCCTATGGGATTCAAAGAACTGCCTGACCTATTCAAATTGCTCTTAGCACCCTATTAAGGAACAAAATGCTTGAAAGCATCACAGAAACAAAACACTCAGTAATAATTTTCCTTTGTAAGCAAGAAGGTCCAAAACATTCTATCAACAAATCAGCTTTAAATTTAGGGGTCTTCCAAATGCCACCCTGCTTTTCCTGCTCAGACTTCCCACCTAGGTTTTCTGCATAAGCAGTCAGTTCTTGCTTGTTTGGGCATTCCCATAATTCCATTGTATGCACATCATCTTCATTTTTTCTCTTTCTTCCCCAAATCTGTATAAGAAATCCCTCTTCCCTCTTTTCTGGAAAGTCATAGGGAAGGAACTTGACTGAGTCAAAGAAGCTCATCAGGTCGTAGCTGTTTGTTTTTGGGTAGCCTTGCTGTGTAATGCCCTTAATCATTTTACTCCATTTGTGTATGGTATGTGGAAATGACCTTGGGAGATGGCAGGAGATTTTTACTGTCAAACTTGTAAAATTGGTGTCAGCCTTCTCAGGTAGACCAGAAAACAGAAAATGATAAAAGACAGGATCAGGTGAGTTAATTCTGCTTTACTGGAAGGCTACATTAACAGAATCTTGCAAGTCTGAAAGTACAAATCTCCCTCCATCTGTTTTACAGCCTAGAGGTTAGCTGTGGTGCATGTCCTCTCTTTTCTGATCGTTGTCTAGGCAACCACACTTCCCACCTACCAACCCACACACCCCTCTGACAAACTTATTCCCACATACCATGATAATTTGTGTGATATTATTTGCTCTGATTGTTGGAGCTCAAAGTAGTCGATTTTCCATGAGAAATAAGACTAAGCACAATTCAGGGTGATACTTGAAAAATATATTCAAAATGGAAGTCCTAGAGCTGGCAGGAAGTAGAGAGAAAGCTATAAGAGAAGAAACGAAAGGGACTGAAAAATCAAATCACACAGCTGAACAGGACATGAAATAGAAAGTGGTTGAGAAAAGGGAAGAATTAACTCCAGAAATCAAGAAATTAGTATAGTATAATTTTTTGGGAAAGAGATTATATTATTTGAAATTTGCAATCCTGGGACAATTGAGGACAGGAATCAGTTTTCAGGGAATCTGAGGGAAAAGCAAATAGGCTTTATTTATTTATTTATTTTTAAAGGAAAGCTGGTAACTTGTTTGACTTTTTAGCAGAACTGGAGACTTTGCTAATATTGTTACTTCATGTCTTCATGTCAGTTCAGAGTTTTTTTTTAATTTATATATTATCTATTTATTAGATTTTTTTTAATCCCACCTTTATTTTTTTATAAATAACTCTAGTGGTCAACATAAATAATACTCTCTCCTCCTCATATTTTCTCCACAACAACAATCCTGTGAGATAAGTTATGCTAAGAGTGAGTGACTGGCCTGAAGTCATCCAACTGGTTTTTCATGCCTAAAGCAGAACTAGAATTGACAGTCTCCTGGATTCTAGGTCAGCACCTTAACTATTACAATATGATGTTAACCTTTGTTTAGTCCTATTGCTATAATTTGGTAAAGCTGTTTACCCTGCGTTCTTGGCGACATTGTAACATTGTAAAAGGATAAAAGGCACAATCAAAATTAAGATGCTATACCTACCGTTGACTGGACATTTTCCCAATAGTGAATTAAAAGTATCTTCATAGCATTTTCCTTCTCTTGCTAAAGTGATACAAAGGTTTTTCTCATTACTCTTTTCTCTTGTTACTTTGAAACCTCACTAGTTGAATGACTCTAGAAAATGCTAAGTCACAAGTAGGAAAATAATCTCTAGCTTTACTTACCATTTATCATCCTGCTTTTGCCCTTCCAATTCCAATGGCCTCAATCTATTCCTGAAAGCAGTTCTTTAAAATTTCTTTTAAAAAGTAATTGTGCTTTTAGATTTGTTACTACAACAGCAGTGGAACTAATCTATCTTTTTCCATGTTAGATCTAGAAGGCCTGTTATGTAATGATAGAAATGACTACAGAATTCTATATAAGATGTTCTTCACCCTGGTAACAGGCTCAGTGCCATAATTTGCTTTGGAAAAGAAACTGATGGGCTTTTGTGTCTCACATCAATTTAGACAGGGGTGGCATTCAAAAATTTTAACAACCTGTCTGTGGGCGTGGCTAGGTGGACGTGACTAGGTGGGCATGGCCATGTGACTGAGTGGGCATGGATTCTTCTTTTTTTTGGCAGCACCCCCCCCATTTTTGCCTCCTGAGGGGGCACGCAGCACCCCCCCTCCACACTCCATTTTTGGGTCTTCTGGGCCTCAGGGAAGCCTCCTGGGGGCATTTTTGCTTCCAGAAGGCTTCCCTGGGGCCCAGGAAGGCAAAAAAATGGAGACTGGGGGCATGCAGCACCCACCCCCATGCTCCATTTTTTGGCTTTCTGGGCCTCAGGGAAGTCTCCTGGTGGGGATTTTTGTTCCCAGGAAGCATCTCTGGGGCCCAGGAAGGCAAGAAATGGAGTGGGGGTTGCTGCACCCCCCTCCTTTTGCCTTCATGGGCCTCAAGGAAGCCTCCTGGGCGAAGCAGTAAGACAGCGAGGGGAATCCCAGCACAGCTGATCATCGGAACAGCTGATCATCAGGAGAGGGAAAAAAGAAATACGTTAAGGAGTGACTGGGCAAGGGAGAACGCAGTCAGCAATGTCGGGCATGTGCATGATGACGTGCATGGGCGATAAGGACTGACTGGGCAGGGAAGGGAGGGGCCAGCCAGGGGCATGATGTGCCGGTTCTCCAAACTGTGCAGAATCATTACAATCGGTTCTATAGAACTAGTCTGAAACAGTAGAATCCCACACCTTGAATCTAGACTAGAGGTAGGGAAGGATGGCTCCTTTATGACTTGTGGACTTCAACTTCCAGAATTCCTGAGCCAGTCATGCAGACTTAGGAATTCTGGGAGTTGAAGTCCACAAGCCATCGTTCCCCACCCCTGATCTAAACAAAACAATGTTTAAACAAACCAATCTGAGTTGAGTAAGAGCAGGGAACAATATCACTGTGCTTCAGAGATTCCAGCTGCTGAAACTTTTTGTTACATGACACTGTGGATCTTGGGAAATGTTAATACCATAATTTTCATTTCCTGGACAAGGAGAAAGTGATTTAATTATAACTATGATAACAAAGGAGTATCTTTAGTCCATTAAGTGCTGTGCTGTTATTATTGGAATACCTAACAATGAAGGTCCCAGGTAGACATATAATTCAGTTTTCTTGAAGGAATCATCTGCCACCATTTTTCAGGAGATGAGCCCAAACCATTTTATTCACTTAGCTCATGTGCTGGTACTACAGTGTAAATAATGTATTCTGAGCATAAATCAAACATCAATATCACAGCATAACATCATAGCATAACATCGTTCGTCTTGAAGTAAATCCAAAACTATAAGCCACACATGAAGAAATGCAGTCTAGCTTTTACATCTGTAGACTTGGGGGAGGATCTCCTTTTGATAATCATGCAAGGGGCTAGAACAACAACGAATTTGTGAAGAAAGCAACAAGATTCAGAGCGTATTAGAGGATTTTATATTCCTCTTTCAAGCTGCAACATGTAATAGATTTGCATGAAAGAATAAGCAAGTGACACATTTAGGTTATACTATGGATGCCCAAGAGGGTGAACAAAGTAGTTATCACAGCAGCTTTCCTGCTACTGTAATTTAATGTACACAACAGTGCGCCACCCAAGCTCATTAGCTGGTTGAAATGGATTCCTGCAGAACCCAAAGGGTTGCAGAAGAGTTGCCCTCTCAAATGCTATGCAATACAAATTAACTAACTCCAGTCCTATAAGTAAAACATTGAAAGAGTTACTCAGAGGCAAAATATAAACTAAAATGAAGATGGTTTCTGCAGATTCAGTGGGGGTTTTTTCCAATTATATGACATACTGAGATGATTAATGACCTAGCTTTCAAATGACAATGGTTTCTCGAGGCTTTAATTTTTTAAAAACATACAAACTGAGAGCAGGAGTGACTCAGGGCTGTGTGCTCACAACTGTTGCAGTATGTTGTTACACCCTTTGTCTCTCCAAGCTCATCTGAGCTGCACAAACTACAAGGCTGCACACAATGATGAAGGATGTTTGCCTAGCTGTGGGCCCAAAACCCACATGCAGAGTTAAGGAGGTGTGAAATTACTTAGTTCATCCTTCTGTATATATGGTCCATTTTTGTTAGTAAAGTTACAGTGGCCCAATAGAACATGAGCCTCTCCTTGGGATGTGGCTGCACTATGTGGAAAGAGAGAGAAATTGACTGATTGACTAGGCATATGCAAAATACAAATGCATCCCAGTTTGTCTTCTTCTGCCAAATGTACTACCACGCATGTGCATATATAAGCTCATCCACATATTCCAATTTTATTATAGTGCTCCTGATGCTACTCCAACCCTGAGAGTTGAACAGGGTGTGGATGATGCTGTTTGATTACTCATGTTGTTGTTAATTTCTCTCTGACACCTGATCACTGTTCAAATATGCACTTTTTTTTTCCTTCCCCAAAACCCCTAGCTTCCAACGTTGCCTTCATCCCAGCACTCATCTGACAGGTTTTACAACTGGCCTCTTTTTTTGCAAGATAGAACACACAAACATTGCTTAGTCCAGTGCAACCATCCAGATTCCTTCAATTTCCCAGCCCCATCAGAACGCGTCTGTGCAGATGGTGGCCCATCTGCAAACCATGCTCATGAGTTCATCAAAGCCTGGCACTCCACAAGCAATTCCATCAACAGACACTTTGACCTATAAACCCCTCAGAATCCAGATCAACCACACAGCCAATCACAGACAGCACCGACCCTCAACGAACCCACACAAGCCCCCACCAACCAGCACTTCACTTCCCAATGACCCTCATGTGATGTAACTTACCCATCACAAGACTCTCATTTGACACACTCACATCTGAAGCCCTTATAAACAGAAGAACACCGACACTGACATCCCCTAAACTCTGCTGAAGATATTCCCTAACCTGGTAATGAAATGTTAGGAAACCAATCCACAAGCTTGGAGAACAAACCTTCACCCTCATCCTACACCCAAGCTACAGATATTCACCACTATGGTTGCTTTAAATGAAACCTTGTCATGTTAGCTCACATAAAAGAATCTTGGAATAATATTTAGACCCAAATTTGGAGGGGAAACCTATGGTCTGTTGCCCAGGGAGAGTCTGTATTCCACCCAGAAGAGACGGTCATAGTCTGCAGTCATTGCTAAATGTATAACATTCTGTCTCTTAGATAACTGATTGACTTGCCCTTTTGCTTTCATGGTTTTATGTGTGAGCAGGGGTAGATGGATGAGCTCCACTACAGAAAAATATTTGAGAAGTAAGTGAAGCTGATGACGCGTTACTTTACAGTTTAGTGGAATTCAACAAATCTAATTCTATTATCCTGTCAAGTTCCACCAAAAAAGATCTTGAGAGTATTTTTCTAATTAAAAAAAAAAGATCCTAGTAACAGTAAAATACATCTATAAGATTTACTGTATCTGCATTGGTGAAAATCCTTTCTTTTCTCCAGATGTTAGGGAGGAAATAATATACAGAATAATTAATTTTCCATAAAGTTATGTTCACCAATGCGCCTTTTAAAAAAGAGTATCAGTCATTAGCTAATAATGAAAGGAGGTTGTTTTAATCTAACTTTTCAAGGTTTATACAAACCAATTTACTGAAGGTAAACTAAATGGGGAAAAATGTTTTCTGAGTTAAGGAACTCAACTGAGATTTTTCTGGAACATTTAAAAGCCAACAACCATTTTTTTATCCTGTCCATTAAGTACCCACTTTGCTCTAAGAAATGTAGCTTGGCATTCATGCTTAGAGGAGTTCAAGCACAAGAAGAAATATTCTGCCAGGTTTGTGAACTTACTGATATTTAAGGAAGAAAATAAGTTGTGAGCTGTCACTTAACTTACAGACAGACTATACGTGAAAGTGTAAGGATATGCACATAAGCACATATACATAGACATGAATAATGCCAGTTCTTGCCTATAGTTTTACTTTCATGAAATAACTTATAGGTGAAATTTTATATGATATAAAACTACATTTTACATATTGTTGAATATGAATAATCCATCATAGATGGTTACAATACAAGCAACTTATTCACCACCTAAGCTTTACACAGAGAAGTCAAATTTGAACTTGCCTATTTTATTATTGAATCACAGAATGGCAAAGGGGGGTTGTGGGCTGTTTGCCCCAATCTGTTATTAAATTCTCAATAGATACTATTCAGATTCTTTTGAAGATACCAGTCTACTGGCCTTCAAGATAATAGGCCCATTGGAAAATTGCTCTTATTAAAATGTTTATCCTAATGTTTCCATCAACAATCCAGCTCTTCCAACATTTTCTTTTCTTCTTTCCCACCCCACAAATTAGCTGCCCTGCCTCCATTCTGTACATCTTCTTGCATGGTCATTCCAATTTGTTTACATTCTTAATGAACAATATTCACAACTAGATACAGAATTGAAATTATGCCTGCTGTAATTTTGCCTAATGCAAAATTATTTCCTTGTGCCTTGCAAAGGAGTATTCTATTAATACAGACTAAAATTTATTTCCCCTTTTTAGCAGCTGCATTCTTATTCCTAACTCAGTCTGTCTATGCTCCAAAACTAACCCCATTGAATTCAATTGGGTTTAATTCCAGGAAACTGTAAGTTTGGAACTTAAGCATCTCAACACTAAGAACACTGACATTTGTCATAATAGTTTGCCAAAATTATTCAGCTGTCAGAAATATGAAACGGGGCTACTGTACTTGTCTTCTTCAAAGCAAAAGGATGGATCAGCCTTCCCTACAGGTTGTAGCTCATGATTCATGCTTTCCTCTCCATTTTGATAGCCTGTCCCTACTCCTTCTTGCCTGACCCCTTCACATGGCTGAACAGTCTGCAAGCTCACAATTCTTTGATTTGCTCTATGCTGTCATGTGTACAGTGGTACATCAATCTCTTTCATAAAGCAAGCTTGTTGTACAAGAAATTTGATAAGTGTTTCCAAGCTGTAGGATGATTTTGGAGGGTAAACGCCAAGATGCTTTCTTCAAATTGGATGTCTCTTCCAATTTCCAATTCTTGCACAAGGTATCAAACGTTCAGTAAATGTGTGATATATATTGCGGGAGGGGGGGGGTGCATTTGTCATATCCTACAAATGGTGATGCCTCAAACCAAAAAGCAGTACTGAAAGGTGTTCTCCAAAATTTGCACAGGTAGATTTTAGAAAAGCAAAGCAGGCCTGGCTTCCCCAGGACTGGCTTCCCCAGGGGCAAAAACTACAAGCTCGCTAACCCTTTTGCTCCTTCAAATCTAAGAATCATGGCCAGTGGCTCCATTCTCAGGAGAATAATGTGAGGACAGTCACATCATTATGCTTCTGACTCCGAGTTGGAGCCCAGCGACCTTGCCAAGAAGCTACAATATTTAGAAAGGCAGCATTTTTGGGGTTTTGCAGCAACCCTCCCATTCCTTCAAGCCAACTGAGGTACTTGCTTATAGCTTTACAAGGACAGGAGGCAGGGAGGTATGTTTCTCAGCAGATGCTTTTTATGTTGAGCCTTAAAAATGTTGCATGAAGGTTTTTAATGAACCATGAGAAGCCAGTAACCACTGAATGACAGTAGGCTCAGAGCACCAAGTAGTAGTTTAGCAGCAGGAGACAAGTTTCCAGCAGCCCCACTTCAGGGGATGCTGCCTGCACATTGAACAAGTCAGACTCCAAATGAGGCAGCTCTTCCAAGCAGATATAAATAAAAGATGCGATGTTCCTATGGGAACCCTTTGGCATATTGGATTACCTATTCCCCAGCTAGAGTTTCTTTTCAGTTATATTTCACCTACACTTCAGGGCGTGCTTTGAGAACACCAGAGACGGAATTGTATTTTTCTAACTATATCTACACTGTGGCTTTATTATTTCCTTTTTTAATAATAATTTCATTAAAAATTATCATTAAAAGGATAAAAACTTAATATAAACTTAAAAAAGGGATAAAAAGAAAAAATAGAAAATTCAGAAAAGGAAAAAAAGAAAAAGAAAAATAGGAAAGAAAGAAGACATAAGAATATAGGAAAGTAAAAGAAAAGAAATATATGAAGAAACAATTTGCCCCTTTATCATAAGTATAAACTCAATTTTAGTAATTTATGATCCTCTCCTAAAATAATACAAATGATCTGTTCTTTCCATCTCTTATCTATAAACAAATCCTCAAAGTCATACAATTCTGATTAACAGAAGTCCACTAAGGGATAACATAAATAACAAATCTGTTTTATCCTTGATCAAATAAATCTTTATATTCCTTAATGTCTATGGAGATTCTCAGTCATTCAGGTCATGGTTGGCCCAAAGGTGCTTTTTCAAGAGGCAACTTGACTTCCTGGCTTTTCTTCAAAGACTTTTCGCTTCTCATCAAGAAGCTTCTTCAGCTTTGTATTCTTTCCCTTTACTTTTAACAATCTTGATCTTTAATCCATTCAAATAATGCCCTAGAACTTGATTTCTTTCTATTTTGTCTTTGTCTCTTCTCATAGAATTTTTCCAAGTTTTAACAAGTCTGTTTTATAAGTCCAGTGTAGGAAAGTTATTCAGGTCACTCTTTTGTCTTGTTATTTGTATATCCCTGAACTCACCTACTGCATTATTGAATCATAGAGTAGGAATGGGGAGACTGTAGACAGTTTACTCCAATCTGTTATCAAATACTCAATATGGAATTAAAACATCAGTTGGTTTCATTTGTATATCCAGTGTAGCATCTTTTGTGGCCTTATGCTTTTCTGTCTACAGACATGGACATAGATATTCAACCTGTGGTTAGTGAACCCTTGGGGAGGGGGTGCAATGTCATCACAGGGGGTCCATGAAGGCTTGAAGAAATGCGATTTAAAACCTGAGTTAAGTCTTGGTGGTCCATAGCCACAAAAGTTATTTAAAGAGGATCCATAGGGAAGAAAAGGTTAAGAACCACTGGATTAGAGGATCTGGAGACATAACACTAATGCTCCCTTACCAATGCTTCAGTCAAAACAGCAAGACCTTCATGTAGTTCTATCAGGCATAGGCCTCAACATATGAAAAAAAATAACATAAAGAAGCTAGGTGGTCTTCTATCTTTGATGTAAGGATAAGATATAAAATATACATGATCCATGTCAGGAAGGACTTAAAATCTGTTTATTGTCTTGGGAAGCTGTGTATCCAGATCCAACAACACCCTTTTACATCAACTGCGATCTATTCCTTTTGAAACAACTTAACAGGGATATTGCATTTGGGTGCTTCCACACACAAATCCCCATTCGTCACCTCTGAATTCTAAGACTACTTTACCATTTAGGGTAGAGATGGAGAATTACAACCCCTGTATGACTTGTGGACTTCAACTCCCAGAATCTCTCAGTCAGCATGGTTGAAGTCCACAAGTGATAAAAGGGCCATAGTTCCCCCACCCCTGGTCTAAGGAATGAGTACACTTCCTAACTGCTTTGCAAACTTTGGCTGAATAACAATGATAATAAAGTTGCATAAACCTTATATAAAGTGAAGGTGGTCTGTCATTTTCATTCCCAGTGAATGAGAAAAAATGGCTAGAGTTTTAATGCTTGAGAGTAAAAAAGAAAATAAACAGATTCCAGAACCAGGTTTAGCCTTGAGACCATTAATTAATTCCCCAAGATATGTGTCTCAGCATCTTTTCCACACAGATATGCAGGTGTCAACTTTTGCCCCCACATGTTTTGAGTTTGGGCCAGTTATTTCGATGTTAAAAATAGTTTACCACTCAGCAAGTAATTCTTTACTTTTGCACAGCATGTAAAACAATTTGCATGAAAAGATAACTGGAATTTTCTAGTCTGTTGTGTTTTCCAAACAAAACACAAAGAGGAACAACTCAGTGAGTTGCAGTAGCTTTAGAAGAGAATCGGTAATATAATAGCAGAAGTTTTAAGATAAATAAATATTTGGTTACCATCTAGAACATGCAGTGGTTTGAATTCTATTATACATTAACTCATATCTTGAACATTCACATACAGCTGTGTGAAAAAGGCCAATTTCATATTAGTAACCATGTTTGGTTACCTAAACGGTCCTTTTCAGGGCCACAAACAATAAAAATGTTAACAAAACCCTAGCATCGGCCTTAGCAATTGCAACACGTATGCCACTGGGTATGCATCAGTTAATCTGTTTTCATAGTCATTGTAAGCATGCATTGTAAGCATGCAAGAAGATTCACAATCCCCATCCAAACAGCACCAAATTGCAAAAAGCTTATGCTTTTCACTTAAAAACCACCAGTATTTATTTAAATATAACAATATTTGCATAGCATAAAATATCATAAAATCAATGGCCTATCCAAAAAATGACATAAACTGTAAACCGTAACTGTAAACTGTAAAGCGTGCAGGACTTTTTCACACAGCTGTATTTTGTGCTTAATATAGATGCAACACTAACATATTTTTAAAATATCCTACGTATATTTAGTTTCCCTTTTCTCCTAGATAATCCTGAATTTGACTGTGTCTATGACTTTGTCCACTCTGTCCAAAGAAATTGGATAAATGGTTTCTTTGGATTTCTGTAACAGAAGAAGAAAATCTTCTGTGTTCTCCCTTATTGTCAACAATCACTAGGATACATAGATACATACATACATAGATACATACATACATACATACATACACACACACACACACACACACACATATATCAATGGAAATTTGTGTAGAATATTTTTGGGGTGAGGGTGTTAATTAAACATGGGAAAGCAGAGAACTACAGAATGGTGAAAAGATGGCAGTCTATTGAAAGTCAGAACATGTATTTTTTACCTCTTGGCATTTCATAACTATCTAAAGGCCTGAACATCAGCTATAATGAACATCAGCTTTTAGTTCTGTTCTTCTTTGAAATAATTTTGAGCAACTTCTTTTTTATAAAGATGTTTGGGAAAATGCCTTAGCAAAATGTCTTTGGAAGAACTCATTTGTGGCCCATCTTAAGAATTTTGAGACTTACTGTTTCATCTGGATGTCCTTTTGGAGGCTGCCAATTTGGAAAACGCAGATCTACAGTGACTTACTGATGGTCTTATTTTCTATGAGCTACAATACAAGTCTTCAAAAAGTGTAGGATAGGGGTGTCAAATTGGTGGCCCACAGGCCAGATGCATCACACACAAGCCACGCCTGCCCCAGCTTCGTGGGACTCAGCAGGTTCTGACCAGTTCTGGAGAACTGGAAGTGGAAATTTTGAGTAGTTTGGAGAACCGGCCAATCCCACCTCTGACTGGAGATTTTACAGACTCCTTCCCCTGCCATGCCCACCAAGCCAAGCCCACAGAACCGGTAGTAAAAAAAAATTGAATCCCACCACTGGGGAAAACATCACAATACATCACATGACGGCAATGTGATGCCGCAAGTTTGACATCCATGGTCTAGGTCTAGGAGGAGGAATGGCAAAGCCAGGGGGTGGACTAAAAGAGGATTCAGTTTAGTCCAGCCTCCCTTGATTGACACTGACTCTGATCTAACTCTAACCAGGTACCGATCATTAGTTGAGAAGATTCCTGTGCATAGGCTTTTAGCAATAAATCAGTTAAATGGAATCTTCACATGTGGACTGGCCTTTTATGCCTGACAGATGGTGATGCATTCTCTTGTTTTCCAAATGTGCAATTCTTCTTTGGTTACTTTATAACACGACAGAGAGAAGGAACATGATAAATATTATATATGTGGTTAATTTCTTTTTAATTAAATAAATGCCACATGACTGTTAGTATGTTTTCTGGAGAAATAATTATTTTAAAAGCTCCATCTCCAATATTCTTAGAGTAGCTACATCTGTCCTTTACATCATCAATGATATGGAAGGTTTTTATAGCAATTGTAATTTGTAAGGCTTTTCATAGGAAAATGGGTTTGAAAGGCAACGGTCAGCATTTAGTAATATACATCTAGATTTTTTCCCCCAGTATGATTGACAATAAAATTTGATAACTTTTGAATGAAGAAACCTAATTCTGATTGCAAGTCTTAAAAGAAATATTGTTATAAAGCTATTTCAGTTATTGAGGCTTTGATATGAAGGGTTTCATTGGTTTTGATTAAAAAGATTGGTAGCTAATTACATGACTTTATGACTTCTCTTATTGGAAACTAAGGCACCATTTTAATAGTTATGTGGAAAAATAATTTAAATGGGATAGAAGTAACCTAAGAAAACCTGAAGGGAGGGTCTACTTGATAAAGGAGCAATGCTCAGCTTCCAGAATCTGCAAATGACAAATTCTGTTCAGATGTTTACCAACTGGAATCCACCCTTTGGTAAATAAAGTAGAAACACCAAGGTAGTGATTATTTTATTTCATACTTGGTTTTTTCCCCCACTTCTGAAATATGAATTGGCTCTTGTTACAGAATGCTCTGACAATATCAGCAAGATCCCAAATCAATACATTCCAATTTATTTATTTAGCTTAATTAAATGGAATACGTCCAGAAGTCTCATTTCAAAAGAAGCTAGCATCACCTTCTTAGTTCTGAACTCATTCCAATCTTCCACCTTCTGTTACCGAACATGTTCTGAACAAATTATTTGCATTTCCCTCAGTAACATTCCTAGTAAGTTAACCAACACTTTGATGAAGTTGCATCTCTCTGAGAACATACTTGCCTTCTTAAGAATGAAATATCTGACAGAGAGCAATCGCATTGGGATTATGATTTGTTCGTGATGTATTTTAGAAATGCTAAGATGCAAACTTATTTACTTGTCCAAATATGTGTGTATTGAATGTTTGATTAGCAGTTTTGGTTACCATCTTTATCTATCTGATGATGTTACCTATCTGATGATATTATCTGATGGTAATGAAACGTCTGCAAAACAACAACACCAACAACAACCAAGCTTAGAGAACACCGAAGTGTACTCCAGAATACCATACTATAGATCAGGGGTGTCAAACTCCATTTCATTGAGGAGCACATCAGGGTTGTGTTTGACTTCAGGGGCTGGTTGGGCATGGCCAAGGTGGGCGTGGCCAGCTTGACATCACTTGTGTTGGGGGACAGGCCTGTGGTGGCCCGAGCACTCTGCCAGCAAAAACGGGCTCCCAAACTCTGTTTTCAGCTGGGACGGCCTCCTGTAACCCTCTGCCAGCGAAAACGGAGCACCGTTTTCATTGGCAGAGGCACCACAGGCCAATCCTTTCCTGTTTCCAGGGTGGCCCCACAAGCCAGATCTAAGCACCCCGTGGGCCGGATCCAGCCTTGAGTTTGACACCTCATAGATGAATTGGTACATCTATAAACTGAGTAACTAACCTGGTCCAGGGATTTGAACCATTTTTCTGAAGCTATGTCTTATCTTCTCCTTTGATCAACATCCTAAGTTGATGGTTCCAAATAATGTTATCAAATAATATCTCTCTGCCAAGAAAAACTCTCTGAAAGTTGTGGATGGTGTGTTGGTAGAATCTGAGGCAATGTCAACTCTGTGAGAGTTATTTTGAATAATATTCGTGATTCTGAGTTTTGCATTTGACCTTGACACTCATTAGATTCTATTGCCTGGACACACTTTTGTAACTAAACATTAGTTTTAATTTAGGTAAATGTGAAGTTGGATTAGTGACATAGACAAAGTATGGCTTCTCTAATAGCAAGAAAGAATAAATGGAATGAATTAAGTAAATAAATGAACAAACCATTTCAATTCAGTAGAGACCTGGCAACACAAATGACATGAATTCATTCTTCTACTACCCACAGAGTAGAGGTGTAGGACGTGCAGTATATGGATGGGCTTCAATTTATGAGTCATATTCCATTGCATGCATATTTGGTTTGAGAATAATAAAGATTGATATTGAAACAGTGTGGCTAATCTGGACAATGGTGCTATTAAGAAGAATTACTTGTTTCAGAATAGTCTTTGCTTTGAAATGGTTGAATATTTATTAGCAAATATTATTAACTGGTTTTAATATTATGCTAGTTTCATGTATTATTTGCATATTCAAGTATTAAAAGTGATTTAGCCTATATTTCATTCTAAAATACCAGATGGTAAACAAACCAAAAAATGTAAATTCAAATATGCTCAATATAATAAACGTTTGCAGTCTCTTTTGCAATGCAGCAAATAGTTTTTAACATTCTCAAGAACATTTACCAAAAGTTTTCAAATATTTCCACAGGTTCCACAGAATTTTTATAAGCAACAAGTTTAGGCTTGGCATCCGAGTCTAATTAAATATAGTATGAGAGTAAACAATTATTAATCCTTTATTTCTCAGCATTGGCATTATTATCAGGAAAGCGAGAGCTGGGTGGATGGACAGATAAATAAACAATATGTAAAAGACAAATTGTATAGAGACAAATGGATGGAAATATTAACATCCAAGGCAACACAAACTGAGTTGCAAAGTAAAGAGCAATATGAATCTTATAAAAATAGCTTTACATGCTGTAAAGGTTCCTACATATAGCTATGATTTATTTATTATTAAGTCTCTTCTCTTTCAACGGGACTTATTTCCAGAAAGATATCTTAGAATAAACATTTATTTATCTAATAGTGTGAATCTAGCCACTGAAGTTATGAAATTCTTACCTGCCATCAGTTTGAAATTATCGTGATCAAAATCACCGGAGATGATGCATTGCTGGAAATAATCTTGAATTTGTTCTTTCAGTCACAACTTCACCAAAGGTTCTTTGAAGACACCAATCTTTGAAATTACTTCAAATAATTCCTTACTTTGGGATAGCACAGATGTGTCCTACCTGGCTATTAATGTGCAGTTGGGCGGCTTCCTTTTTCATTCAGAGGGAATACTTGATAATGTCAGTTGCCCATCAACTGAGAGCAGCTGGCAGAGGCTGGCTCTATCTGATCATTTCCAAGAAATAAAGGAATGTATTTACAGTGAATAATATTGGGATTTGCTTCAAAAGGGTAATGCTCTGTTTAGCAAAGAAATTAGCATGCACAAACCTGATAGTACAGATGTAAATAAAATATTTATAGTGTGCTGGACCTATCACCTCAGATTGCTAATAGCACTGAAAGTAGTCCAGACATTGGGGCAAAGCTCAAGATTAGAAACAAGCTATTCCAGAAATGTTTCTCTGCATAATGTTTCTCTCCTCCTCCTCCTCTCCTCCTCCTCCTCCTCCTCCTCCTCCTCCTCCTCCTCCTCCTCCTCCTCCTCCTCCTCCTCCTCCTCCTCCTCCTCCTATTATTCCAGTGCAGATCTTGCATTGAAAAAGGCATTTCCATATTTTGAATCAGATTACTTTATTTTTAACTCATACTGTAGCAAGCTCTAAAAGGTACTCTTGTTTACCAATTCTCTTTTCTACAATTTACAGCGCTGGTCAGCACTCTTCTCAAGGCCTTTCTTTGGAAGAGATAAGAAGAAATTTTCAATGCCCACCTATTGACCAAAATGGTAAAATACAAGTCCTCTTCAATAATAATAAACTGTATTAATGGACTGGTGATACTTTCTTTGAAATGCAATTGATCCTCCAAATTTATAGTACCCAGAAATAAGAAATCAGCAACCTTGGTAATAGGAGATAACATTAGCACTTACACTTATATACAGTTTGATAGTGCTTTGCAGCCTTCTCTAAGCAGTTTACAGAGTCAGCATATTGTCTCCAACAATCCGGGTCCTCCTTTTACCAACCTTGAAAGGATGAGAGGCTGATCAACCTTGAGCCAGTGGGAATCGAACTCCTGGCAGTGAGCTGAATTAGCCTGTAATACTGCATTCTAACCACTGTGCTACCATGGCTCAGTTATTATTATTACCTTTATTGTCAGAGGACAACATTTGTACAATGAGATTGGCTGAGTCTCCCTTCATGCACCCTCCATAACACAACTCACAGTGAGGGCAAGTCCCCAACCCAGTTCTAATCTTATTACACTATGTGATCTTGTTACACAACGTGCCAGCCCTACAAGTCTGTCATATTATGTTGACATGAAGTTATTTTCCATTCAGAAGTCAGGCAGCCCATGGGTAGAAACTATTCTTCAGCCTGTCGGTGGGGCTGGCTACGCTTCTATATCTCCTACCTGATGGAAAGAAGGGAGATATAGGATGGTAGGAGTGGTAAGTGCTGACCGGGATGTGAGTCATCCTAGTTGCTGCTCTTTGGGCTGTGCAAGACCTTCAAGGGGCTTAATTTTAATTAAAGTCAAACTTCATTTGGTGCCTGAATTGGTTTCTGTGAAATGATTGATAAATGACACTGTTGCTAAGGGAACCCTGTGACAGAGAGAGGGGGGCTGGGCTGCAAAGACCACTGGTTACTGCCATCTCATTCAACTAAAGTTCTTTCCTACAATGTCCTGTGCCTTGACTGTTTTTTCTTCTTCTTTTTCTCCTCTTTGCAAACCAGAGAGATTCCTTTAATAAGCGATCTCCTCCTGACCTCCTTTTCTCTGCAGTGTAGTACTTACCTTTAAAAAGAGGCTAACTGCAAGCTCAGCTCTGTGACCTTAATTAGTTCATTAGAACCTTCTGGCCAGCAGGCAGCTGCTGCCTGCAACTGACCAGACCTTGATCAGTTTCAACTGAAGACTTTTGTTATGCTAAATAAAGTACTTTTTCAGTCATAATTGTGAAAGGTCACTGTCTGAGGCAGTTGCTAAACAAGTAGGCCTGGACACCTTTGAGGTCGCTTTGCGGACTGATGTCCAGCACTTACTAGAGGCTTGACACAACACTGCTAGTTGTCAAAGGTGCCATCTAACTAGCTCCAAAGTAAGGCACCGTCCTCGTGAATTAAACGAATGATTTTTTTTCCCTGGTATTAAGGTTCGGCAAGAAAGAAATACAGCACTTATAATAATTAACCACCACATTTTCTCAAAATTTTCCTTGAAAATGGAGCTTATGGCAGACTTACTCGATGGTCTTTGCATGCTGGCTGGGTCCATATGCAAAAAAAAAAAAAAAAAATACACTCCCACCTGTATTTTAGATAAAGAAGCCAGAAGAAATGGAGTTGCCTGTCTCAGCACTTCATTTGGATGCAGTGAGAGAAATAGCTTACTTTGTCAAATCAACAAGAATTGGGATCTTGCCTTCTGCATTTAGAGAGGGGTTTTTTTGTTAATTTTTTTTTTTGGTTTTGTTTAGTTACTGGGCTTCTCACACACACACACACACACACACACACACACACAATCTTGTTTGTTATAAGTGGTCTTCACCCATGATGGTCTTAGTTCAGAGATTTGGTGACTAGGCTGAACTGTCATATATTCCACAAAAGGAATAATTGAAGCAATGACATTTAACCTATGGCCCAGATGATAAATATTCTAATAAGCAAACAGATACTTATAGTATAAGATATTGCAACAGTAATAATTCAGGATTAAGGACATAATTATTTCTGACAGACAGCTTATTGTTGACCAGTGAATCTCCCATTCAAGGTCAAGATATGTATATTTTAAAAAATCAAACAGAAGTGTGAGAGGGGATTAACATTTCCCACGTTCCCATCACCCGTCATCTTAAATGGCTAACGTGATTGTGAATATGAAGGGCATCCCATCTGCTTGTCAGATCCCATCTCTGTCATCTTCCTGTAAAGAAATGTGGGTTTGAATGGGGTAACTTCAGGTCATAAAAGATGCAGCCGAAGCAGATTTTTTTTCATTTGGCAGCAAATCTGTGCATTGCTGCTCCCAGGGAAGCCTTCTGTGCTAGCTTTCTGTATACAGAGGCTTGATGAACCTAGGAAGAAGAGAGACAAGGTGCGGTAGCTAGGCTGAATAGCATTTGCAATGAGCACCTGAGCTTCTGTTTTGTTTTCCACAGGTTATGTGTCGGATCCCATGAGCACGCTGCGATTTCCTTCCTGCAGCAACAGTGGCGGCTTTGAAGACAGTGGCTGACAGCAGGAGCCATCTACCTGCGGCGAGAATCTCCACCAATTGGCAGCAACAATTCTTCGTCTGTCACCACTGTTCCCAGGCATCATACATTACAGCAAAGAGCCTTATGCTAGCTTGTTTATTTACTGTTAGCTAATCCTTCCCCTATAAATTACTCCTTCGCCATTTTTTCCCCTCCTATTCCAATAATTTAAAGAAGGTGAGGAAACATAAATCAGCTAAGTTGCAGAATTTAGGAGAGGGGGCTGTTCACCCAGGAATGTACTGTATCTGTGGTACCAGTAAAAGTAATTAGTGTCCAATATATATTTTCTCTAGTAAGCACGAAGAAAGGAGGGGAAAATAATTGTTACACTGTGGGAAATTGCAATCTTAGGACTCCCCACAGTGGAAAAATTACACTTCTTTTCTTTCAGGGTAGTAGAGAAATTTATTGCTCCACATTTCCTGTAGGATTGCTCATCTTCCTTTTCACCTAGGCATCCTTCAATCTCATCCATCACCTGACACCCCCAGTATCTCTTCCAAACCTCTAGATCAGTGTTTCTCAACCTCAAAATTTTTTAGAGTGTGGACTTCAACTCCCAGAATTCTGGGAATTGAAGTCCACAAGTCTTAAAAGTTGTTGAGATTGGAAAACAAACATTGCTGTTGGCCATCACTTGCCCTTCTAATTTAATGTTCTTTATATCTTCTCTGGGGTTTGCTTAATCTATGCTGAAGAACCCAATAAATCAGCCAGAATTTCTTTTTTAGAAAAGGTAATTTGTTACAAACACTCTGAATTAAAACTGCAATGCAATGCGGCTTAATGTGGCACTGTGCAAAATTCTGTTTAGTGTGGTGTGGATAGTTTATTCGTCTATTTTAATGTTTTCTTGAATGATTACTAGAGTTTGTAGACTTGTAGAGGAATGCAGTTCAGAGTACCGGATCTTTATAGCTTTTCTTGAATGTTGTCCAATCATTTTGTCCCAAGGCTGCAGTAAGAAGTAGTCAGTTTTGAAATCAGTTTCTTCAACAAGCTGGTCAATTCCTAAAGCTGCCCACATATAAAACCTTAGTGTAGTTCAGAAGACAATAAGCAAAGCATTTGATGCCATTTGGGAATTTTAATTACCCTTCTCATAAGCAGATCCACACATTTTAGAAGCTAATCGATCTTTCTAAATTTTGTAGTTGACATTACTGGCCTCTCACATGAATAGAAGAAGATATGAAGAGGAAAATGTGTAAAACCACCAGAAATTCATTCTGATGAAAAACGTCTACCTGTGTATGTGCATATTTGGCTGTAGGAGTGATGTTCACCTTACTAGTGAAAAGGGCAGCCATGATGAAATGAAATGACCCATGTTACCAAGGTTACTATTTTTTTTTTAAAAAAAGCTACATGTAGTCCTCATTTAGTGACCACAATTGGGAGGTGTAACTTGGTTGTTAAGCAAAGCCATCACGAAGTGAAACCACAACTATGCTTATGATCTTACTTCAGCTTTCCTTTGCTTTATAGACCCGCAAAGGTTGTAAATGCAAGAACTGATCGCAATTATCACCACAGTAAGTGTGGTGGCCATTATACAAGGCAGTTGATAAATGAGATTTCCCTGTATTTATGTATTTTAATCAAATGCAAACTGCCTTCACCCACAGCCTAGCAGAGGAGTAATCAGATTTGAGGTAATTTGGGGACAGAAGATTTTACAATACAGAATGACACAAGCATGACTGTGCATGTAGACCTCTTTAGAATACAATTACACAAAAGCAGGAAAGCCTAGAAGCTCAGGGCTGTCCAGCTGACACAAATACTGCTCCACAGTGTCACCTAGTGCCTCCTAAGGGGAAAACCATGTTCAGAAATATTTTTGCTGTTCCAGGTGACATGCTTAAACATATGCGTGCAAGCACAGATGTGACAAGGCTATGACCCAGGGGATTGTTGGCTTTGCAAATAAACAAGCTAAACATAAAAAAGCACTTTTGTTTCCTCCAGGTTTTGTGTGCTGTGGAAACAGATATAGATATAAATGTTTAGATTCAGAAATCAAACAATTCATATCACTGTTTTATAAGCAAGACAAACTGCAGGCTAGCAGTTAAACTCTTGAGCTGTAGCAAAGGCTTCAGTGTCTCAGAATCCAGAGGTTAATACAATGCAAAGTATTAAAATGTGTTCATAGTCAGCCTTGAAAAATATGCTAAGCTGGAAATTTCTGATCCATCATCCACTCAGTGAACAGTTTACATGCTCCGTTGAAATGAAAAGTATAACGAAAACCATGAAATCCTCAAGACGAAAGCTTATTGTGACAACAATATATGTTGTGAATCATAAACCACTTGGCCAGATGTGCTTCATTTTGTACTGAGAATGATCTGAAACAGAACATTCAGTACAGGGGATGTTATTATCTGTTCATATGACCAGAGCCTTCAGAACATAGATGCAAGTCAACAAGGCCACAAATCAGTGCCCCAAAAATATTCCTCATCTCTTCATAAGCTGAGTAATGGCTTAGAGCTGAAATGTAATATTATGGATCACATCAGAGCTCAGTCAATGAGGAGACAGTGTCAGTGACGCCACCAGAAGTTATCTGTGGACTCCTTGTATTAATATAGTTACCTCTGATAACCAGAAAAGTAGAAAGATTTCCTACCTTTGTTAAACAGAATATGAATGTGAGGTTGTGTTATGTCATAGGACTGTTTGGATGAAAACGACAATGGATGCCAGTTTCTAACTGTTATTCCACCCTTTTCTTCCCGCAACACTTTATTCTTAAAATTATACCTAGTGCATACAAAAAAGCAGGCTGAGATCTGTAAAAATGTGTGTCATAATCAAACTTTTCTGCTGTTTTGCTGTAGCAGAGCAATATAACTACTACTCCAGAAACTATATTTCTTTTGGAAAGGAAAGGAAAGGAAACTCTTTGTTTAAAAAAAAAGTTGGTTTTGTTTTTATTGCAAGTTCATCCTTCTCGTATTCTCCCTTTCTCCGAGCTTCTTTTTGCCTGTTGAGCATCACCGAGCACAAGAAGCACAATTAAGACACCTCTGCATGTGATGCAGAAAGCTGAACTCTGATCTTTCCTGTTTCGCCATAATGAGCAAATTTCTGCAGAGGGGAGCAAGGGAGCAGCTATGAATTCATTGACAGCTTGCAGGTCAGGGAGAAACATCTGAGATGCCAAAATAATGGTGAGGAAAGAACATCAGTGGAAAACAAAGTGAGGGTGTATAGGGAGTAATGGCAACTCCCTAGAGTATGGGTGAGAAATCTGATCTTCTATTTCACAGGGGGAAAATGAGGAGAGTCCATCAAAATAAGAGAGTTTTCTACATACATTTTAAGCAGAGAAGGTCTGACCAAAAGATGATAAGGATGGATTGAAGCTGACTGGACCAGCACTTAAATCTGATTTTGACATTAGCTATGAGAAACTGTTCTCCAGGCTAGTCAGGGCACTTAGTTGACATTGTTCTGCCTTCAAACACCTGCTCCCTTCTCATCTCAGCTGTCTACAAGCAGCCTTCATGGTCACCTAATGGTAGAATCTGCTACTGATCAAATTTGGTGCAAATCAGTATGTGAATGCAACATACCAATGAAAAGGGGCTAACAGAGTATCAGGGCCAGTGCCCTACAAGCATCTCCATCATAAGGTTTATTGCTGGAAGAAATGCACCAGAAGAAAAAGGCTTATTTCCTTATTAAAGAGGGAAATACATCTTATTAAAGTCCTTTTCTCTTTTCTGTTTATATATCAACTCCCTTCCACAACAAACTGCATCAGGCACCAACATTTCTGGCTAGATGTTGAATGTAACAGGGAGTTGCAATGCTCCATGCTATAGTTCTCCCCAACAGAATTTCCTAGTGATTGCTACTGTTAAAAATATAGATTACCTCTGAGTGAAAAAAGATACTAATTGCAGCCCAGTTTATATTTGCTTGAGTAAATTCATATTTTTCATAACTTGCTTAGTTATGAAACTGACTCAGTTATTCAGGACATAAAGTCATTGCAACAGGGTTCACTTTTTCAATTGGTGTCTATCAACTAGCAAAGGTGTAGGGGGGAGAGAGAGAAAGGAAGGAGGGAGGGAGGGAAAAGAGAGAGAAAGAAAAAGAAAGAAAGAAAGAAAGAAAGAAAGAAAGAAAGAAAGAAAGAAAGAAAGAAAGAAAGAAAGAAAGAAGGAAGGAAGGAAGGAAGGAAGGAAGGAAGGAAGGAAGGAAGGAAGGAAGGAAGGAAGGAAGGAAGGAAGGAAGGAAGGAAGGAAGGAAGGAAGAGAAAAAGATCCAAATCTCTACAATGCATCTCCATTAACAGGTCCACTCAAGTGTAAGAAATTAATGAGGACTAGAAATAGAACAAGGGCAGCAGCAAGAGGAAAAAGCTATTTTAATTGCCTGATCCAGTGCCAGCATATGACCCTTCACATTCACAGGGGAATTTTGTTTCATTTGCTGATTCTAGATAGTTGTTATGATAGACTCTCATAGTTTGAAATGCAAAGCATTTGACAAAGCCAACTGGTTGGATTCAAGCAAAGCAAACACATTGTTTTACTGGTAATTAATATAATTGGCTATTAGAGGAAAACACTGCCTCAGTTAATTGGTCTCTATAGAAGGAATATCAGGTCTTCCAGGGAAAACAGGCTGCTCAGAAATGCTGAGTTATTAATTCAAATGGATTTTTTTTTTTAAAAAAATGTAAAATCTACCCTAGCAGAGTGTCCCCATGTTGTTGCTGAGGTCAAATTAGACTTGTTGCTTTCCTAGAATTAAAGTATATTTGAAATACATGGAGAGAGAGGGAGGGAGGGAGGAGAGAGAGGAGAGGGAGGGAGAGGGAGAGGGAGAGGGAGAGAGAGAGAGAGAGAGAGAGAGAGAGAGAGAGGGAGAGAGAGAGAATAACCTCACTAAAGTATTTTCAAGTTAATTTAGTTACCAGTGCTGTAGCATCATTACTAATTGCTGGCAACCTTGAAAGTCAAAGCTGTGGTTTATTATACATAATTAAAAAAAAACAATCAAGAGAAGACAGAATATTCACTCAAGCCACTACTCTCTACATATGTTTCAGATCAATTTGGGGGGGAAAGACTTTGAAATTTGACAACTGGTTAAACTATCTTAACAACTATGCACCACGCATGAGCAATTTTATCAAGTCCTAGTGGTCTTCCAGAGAGTTTATTTATTTGTTAAATTTTTGTGCCACCCATCTCATTGATACAGTGTCTTACAATATGATAAAAAGTTTTTAAAAAGTCCTATAAGACAATTAAAATTAGAGGAATTAAATAGAAACGTGTTGTCCCTTTTTTGATTTAAAAACATCAATAACATGTAAATGCTATCTGAATGTATGAACTCTATAACTGAGAAATTCTTAATTTAATTACTTTCAGATTTAAAATGCATTTAGCCACTCATCCATGGGCTTGGGGGGGGGACCAATCATTTTTGATGTTAATCATCTGTAATATCTGCCAGTTCTGTGCCTTGTAGTACAAATGTAGTTCCAAAGTTGATTTGATTAACAATGATATTTTTTTTACTACAACAAAATTATGGAGTTTCTAAAGACTCAAGACTTTTTCGTCAAGAACAGCACATCATGGTCTAGTACAGGGGGGTCAAACTCAAGGCCCGCAGGCTACATTCGGCCCACAATATGGTCGGATCTGGCCCGCGGGGCCGTCCTAGTCTATCCAGTGTGAAGAGGAAAGATTGGGCCAACATTGCTTTGGTCCAGTCTACCCAATTCAAAGAAGAAAGATCAGACCAGTGAAGCTTCAGCCCAGTCTATCCAGTGCGAAGGGGAAACATGCCAGCAAGTTATGGGGAGTGATGTCAAACTGGCCATGCCCATCCAGTTGGCCACACCCACCCAGTTGGCCAAGCCTACCCAGTTGGCCACACCCATCCAGTCAGCCACACCCGCTGGCCCCGATGCAGCTCCAATGAAATTGAGTTTGACACTCCTGGTCTAGTATATTTATTATTGCAGAGGATTGGGTGCATCATAGTCCACTCCCAATTAGGACTACTGTATGGACTCTGTTTACTTGTATCCTTTATCTCAGGTTGGAATCCAAATACAGAGTGTTGGACCTGAGGAAGTGGACCGCGTCCTTGGGCTGTTACTGTAATATTTGTTCATTAGATCTTTGTCCCACCTGGTTGCTAAAATTCTCCAAAAGGGGGACTTACAGATGAGTCCAGATATTAATTAATACATCACTGCAGGAGGGGATATCCCCAGGACCATTTTAGGAATACTTGTTCTGTCCCCTGCATAAGAAACCTTCACTGGATCCATCTGCCTGGACAATTTCCATCCAGTTTCAGGGGACATGGAAGAAGAGTGGTTCTGTCACAGTTTCAGAGGGTCCTGGATGAAACAGATTATCTGGACCCTCTTCGCTCAGGTTTTACACCTGGTTATGGGACAGAGATGGCATTGGTTGCACTTGTGTATGCTGTATTTGGCAGGAACAGGATTGAAGTAATGCATTCATCCTCGCTCTTTTTGACCTCTCAGCAGCTTTAAAGCCATTTATGGCATGGGTTGAGGTGTCTGAGGAACCATCTCACCCCAATGGGATTAACCTGTCACACTCAGCAGAAAGGGTCTATTTCGAATCCCATAGGCAAAGAATTTCAGCTGGTGGGGTCCAAGAGAAGAGCCTTTTCTGATGTGATTAACTGGGTAAAAATCCCCATCCTCAAGGGGTCCATCATCTTTTAGCCTTTCTATTCATTTTTTTTTCTAATTTTAATTATTTTCTTTTTTAAACTTGTAAGTATATTACAAGTAAATATCTAGAGTCACTGAATCAGTGAGATGGGTAGCACAGAAATGCAATAAATAAAAAAATAAAATAAATGTATAAATAATTGTATGGCATACTATATACACATATTCATCTGTATATAAATTTACAGTATAAAGACTTTCCTCCCATAAAAAATATAGAAACAAAGATATTACCTTGAAAAGTGGAGAAAAACAGTAAGAGCTATATATTATGTTGGGTACACAAATTGTGTGTACATGCTTCAATTTGTCTTCCACAAAGAGAATTCTACCTTGAAAAGAAAATATTGCATAAAACATGACAGAGAACACACATTATCTGAAATGCCACTATGATTATAATATTGAAATCTAATACAAACTAAGCTCAAAGGAAGAAAATAGACAGAAGTAAAAAATAAAGGAAAAAGGTGAAAAAAGAAGAAAAATAAGAATAAAGAAAAAGAAATTTATAAAAGTGACTTGGAATCTTTATTTCAACAAGTATAAACCAATTTAGAAATTCTTCACCCTCTCTAAAATTACATTTATCTCTTAATCCTATAGCCCATTTATCTGTAAATAAATCCATAAAGCAGCATCTTTGCAGTCCTGGTCTCTCATAAAGTTCATAAAGGGTTGCTAGAAGTAATAATACATCTTATTTTACCCTTGATCAAATATACCAACTTTATATTCCTTTATTTCTAATAGTTCTAATTTTTAGTTTATTCAAATATTGTTGTAAGATTGGATTTCTCTTTATTTCTTCAGTTTCATTACACAGTCTTCTTAACAAGCCTCTTTTGTAAATCCAAAACCATTTTCTATTATAGATCTAGGGAAACATCCTTTTCTATATTATTACCTTGGCCTGTGAGGTATAAATCTACTGCTGGTATCATCTCTCTTTTGTCTAACTTTTATCTAACTTTTGTTCCACATCTTATTTTTCTTCAATAATATATTTTAAACATAGCCCATCCATGAAGCAAACATCACTACTCACATTGTTGATATTACGGGTACTATTTTCTGATTCCATTCTCTTTTAGTATTTTTATTGTCATTACATTTTGCACAGAACTGCATATCTTTCTTTACCTAAAATCTTTAGTCTTTCTTAGGGTCCAGTTTTTCAAATCATACAATTCTTTATCTACACCTTGTAAAAACTTAAATGAAATTGATTTCCCATGAAAAGCTGTTTGTCCTTTGTAATTAATTCCATAATCTTATTCTAAAAGTTTCATTATTTCAATTTTATCCAGACCTTTAGTCTACATATTGCTTTATCAGAACAAAATATTTACCTGTTTATTTCAGATTCTTTAAATTATCATAATTAAAAAAGCAGTAGGCTCTGCTTTTGTGGAGTCGTCTTCAGTTCACCCTGTTCCCACTTATGCAAAATCACTATTTTAAGTGAAAAAGGTAAGATAATTTTCTGAGCATTTTATGTCTGCTAAGATGATCTGGAGATCCCCAAATGTCAAAAAATGAAAATGAATTTGGGTACTAATGCTGGATCAAGAAAGGTATGTCATGCATGCTTAAGTTTAACAATGGCGTAGTTCTGCAAGGAAAATTATCTTTAGAAAAATTCTTTGACACACATATAACAAGCATACAGGAACTATTTTTTTCCGTTACATCTGTACTCATCATAGCACAATATATGGATTAGAGCTCTCACTATGAAGTGAGAATGAACCTTGCACCATCCATTAGAATTTTCATAAATCAAATCTGATCCCATCATTTGAGTCAATGACAAGTCAGCCTTAAATCTCAAACTGTGTGTAATCTCTCTAACCTTAAACATTTGTCCACAATAGTTGAAGACTGGATTGCTGCAATCAAATGAATCATTTTAGAGCATAAAAATAAACATTATCACTTTGTAGTAACTCAAACCAATGTCCTGTTAATCAAAACTCTGGATGAGCAAGCAAAACAAAATCTCATTGCAGATTTTCATGAAATTCAGTACCTTTTGTTATTTAGTGTATGTGTGTATGTGTTACTATACTGTAGAGTCACTCGACAGTGAAGTGGGCATCATATAAATGTAGTAAGTAAATAAATCAATAAAATATGTCACTTTGGGGTCTTTAGCTGCCTAATCCTGTTTTTTTTAGCATGGCTAACAGGAATTTTGCTCAGTGCTGCCATAGTATAAAATCCTTATATAAAATCTATAATAAGGCAATGGGAACCAATTCCCTAAACATGAGATGAAACAGTATTAAACGAACGCTTTTGTTCTCAAATATTAATATGTGCTGCTTTGGCAACTGTAAGTTGGCAAGTTTTCAGAATAAATGCTCCAGACAGATGGTTAAAGGATACATGGCTTAATACTGTGCCTATTCACTCAGAAGCAAATCCATCAGATTTGGTAAGACTTATGCTGCAATACAATGTGTTCGGGAGTATGCCGAATAGCAGCAGACTGCTATTTTTATCAACAGAATAATCTCCTTCTAGGTGTGTATTAATATCACTGTATGTAATAACAAAGGTTTCCTTAAATCCCTACTCCAGTTTCTCTGTTATTTTACAAACATATCAAAAGGAATTTAGACAAAAATTAATAGAACTGTGCAGCTAGAAGCCAAATACCTGCTGAAACTCTGATACTCATATAACTCATTTGCTGTTTTTTCTACTTAAATTGGCTGGATTGAGATGCTACGTTAATACTACCCCTGATTTAATCAAGCTTTATTGACTATATCATAAATGACTGAGTTCATACAACTTACTAAAGCCATAAACCAGAGTTTACAAACCCACAGTAAGATTCATGCATTACCTTAAGCCCAAATCAAGCAAACTAGTGTGATTTAGAACAATCTATGACTTAATGCCATTATAGCCGCAGTTGTCCTGGCAACGATGCCAAAATGGCAAAATGTGTCATGATACCAATCTAAAAGCTCTGCCCTTTTGGATTTGTGTCCCAGTATCACAGGTAATTACATAAAGAATTTAGTTTGCATTGTGATGTAAAGTTTCTGTCATTCTCCCCACCCTACCCAGATATTTATAATGATGAAAAAGAAAGAAAAAAAATATTTCTAAACAAATAGCATGTTTTCTGAGATGAAGGCTATAGGCTTAGAAAGAATAAATTTAAGAGCTTTAACCAGAATAGTTTTTGTGTTGAAAGAACAGCTGCCAATACATTAAACTTGCAGGTTTCATAATAGCCAATGGGAAAATTACAAGAAAACTTTGAGACACATGTAGAATGCTGAAACAGTCTGGCTTTGATGGATTTGGTAACCTTATTGATTTGGTATTCTGGCATCACTCTTTCTCCTCAGCTTTTCAGTTTAAAATGTAAGGATCGGTCAGAGATCTTTTTCTCATACTCTTCTTTTTTTGTGTGAATTTCTTTGTGAGCAGATGTAAGTGGAATTTCTGCACAATAACATAAAGCTTTGTTGAATCTAGAATCTATCATATATAAGTACTTTTCAAGGCAGCTATGCTGATAAATGATATAACCTGTCTAGACAATGTCTGGATTCCTGGGAACCATGGCATAAAACGCAGTGCAAAACGAGAGATTTTCAGTCCCCATACCTTCTGTTCAAGCATGTCCCAGTCTGAATCCAAGCCCATGACAAAAGGCAGTGGAAAGATATAAAATGTTATATGACAGAATTATCCTTGTTTCTTCCTACAGCAGCACACAACATACAGCATACAGCAGCAATCCGATTATTAGGTAGTCCTTGACTTATTACTGGTTGCCTAGCGACCATTTGAAGTTCTGATGGACCTATTAGGGCAGGGCTGTCAAACTCGGGGCCCACAGTCCAGATGCATCGTGCACTGCCCATGCCCACACCCAGTTTAGCGAAGGGGGAAAAGTCACAATATATCACATGACACTGTGACGACGCAAGTTTGACCCCCTGTACTAGGGCTAGGTGCTTATGACCCAGATTCAAAGTTTGGATGGTCACCTCCCAGTCATGTGATCACATTTTCGGCAGTTGGCAACTGGGATCATTTACGGCCATTTGCAGCATCCCAAAGTTCATGGCACCACACTTTATGATGGTTTTCCAAACACCAACATTTATTTCTGGTTTGGGGGGGAAAACAGGTAATAGAGAATTATATGTTTGCTTAATGACTGTAAGGTTCACTTAATGAACACTGCAAAAAAAAGTCATAAAATCAGATCAGTCACATAACCGACCTGCTTTACAACCATTATGAGTTACAACCATTAAGGGCAGGCTCCATTACAGTTGCAACTCAAGGATTACCTATATTGGTCTTTACAAATGATTCAGCTCCCCTTTTAGCTATCAATCAATTTGGCTCAATCTTCTACATTATGTACAGAATTAAATTCAACCAATAACAATCTTTGTCACTCTGTATGACTTTTTGGAGAATGTGAGTGAACTTTAAGCACTTCCCTTGCTTATGCTAAATTTAAAAAGAAGGTCTAAAATACAAAGGGAAGAAGGCAGGCAATAAAATGCATACAAATGTTCAAATCTGTTTGCAGGTGTTTTATTGTTCTACATAAAGACTTCAAGTGACCCTTACTGTGCAGCAGAATTAGCTGGTTGATTTTGGGAAAGTTCCCATTACATAATATTTCTGTTTTGTTTTTAAAAGAAATGTGCGGCAGCTGTTATACAGGCCTCATCATTATTGTTTTCAGAATTATAAAGGAATGCTATTAATGAAATAGGCTAGATAAGATTTCATTTGTCTGGAGCAGTCCTGGTGCATAGTGGCAGATGTGTGTGAAGAAATCAAAGAGGGCAGTTACCCCAGGTGGCACCGATCTAGAATGATTTCCTTGAAAAAAGTTATTAAATGATCATGGTAATCAGAACAACAATGGAAAGATGGATGACAAGCATCAAAAGAATATAAGAAGATGCTTGAATAAGTCTGTGTTTCCACCAAGTCTTGAGGCAGCAATGATGAGATGTGAAGTTCCAACCGCAAAGCATTCTGGGAAAACAAACAAATACACTATTAGTTTACAGGATACAGAGCAGTGTATCTCAACCTTGGCAACTTTAAGCTGTGTGGACTCCAACTTGCAGAATTCCTCAGCAAAGTTGCCTGAAGAATTCTGGGAGTTGAAATCCACACAGTTTAAAGTTGCCACAATTGAGAAACACTTGTACAGGAGATAATTATTTGGAAATTTAAAAGAGACAAGTACAGCCCCAACATTTTAAAAAATAGCTGTGGGTTCTTAAAGCAATAAAAATGATTTATTTTAATAGAGCCCATTAAAGAGGGACATATTCTTTCTCAATTTTAGTGGAGGACAGGGCTGTTTTTAAACCTAAGAACGGTTCACATGCAAACAATAATTAGCATACTATTTACCATTCAATATTTAGTTTCTGATTAGCATATCTTGTGCTTCAGAATTTGAAGTTAGGGAACTCTAGCACTTTTAGAAGCAAAATACCTAAGCCTTTCTTCTCTACTTTTGTATCAGGAAGGAGAGATCTATGCTAATGATGTAACATTGCAATGGCTTCCCTGGCTTTCAGTTGTTTCATATGCAGGGTACCTACTCACTTTTTCCAAGGAACAATAAGAAGTGGCAAGTGGCCTTTATTGGCAACGGGGCAAGCAAAAAGTGTAACTCTGGCCTCAGTCTCGGGTTAATGTATATGGCCGGCAGCAGAGGGTGAGATTACAACTAGAAAATACTATAATGTGGTATATTTGGTATCCCATTAACTGGACTGCTTTTGAAGGACTGAGATTTAATGATAAACCAGACGGGTGGTGGGGAAATGCAAAGGTTCTACATCTGGAGCACACCAGGTTGAAGAAAATACTTATGAGTTCAATTTTAAGTTGAGGGTTTAGATAAAGTGTTAATGGGGCCAGAAGGATGTATTAAAGTGCCCTATTGATCAGCAGACCAAACTGCCAGTGTCAGGGAAATTGCACATAAGTGGCTAAGAATGACAAGGAAATAACTGGGGACAACTTTAGCATTTGGGAAAAAGTATCTTCCCCTCCCTCTCTCTTCTTCACCAGCTAGGAATGATTTAAGCAAGGATTGAATATGAAACTGAGGAGGAGGAAGAGGAAATCCAAGGTCTATCAGCTAGTATTGTATATCTATGGACAAAGAGGTGAATTCCTCTGGGTGATTGATTGGGTAGTAATGAAATGCTTTTTGAAATGCTTAAACTGTAGGTTGAGCTTTATTTTGAAATAAGCTCAAGTAGTACCGAACTAGGTAGATTATTAATTATCTTCTGCAGCAAAGGAAGCCAAACCCAGATCAGCAGTCTTCACCCAAAACCTTCTCACCACTTGGGACACACCTAGTATGCAACCTATTGCTAAGTCAGATAACTGAACTAGCTGTGCAGAGGAAAAACCCAACTTTAATTAAACACCAAATCTATAGCTCAAATAACGGTAAGCATTACTACAGTGGAATACAGACGTAAACCTTATCCCATAAGCTGCTATAAACTCATCAGGAAACGTGGTTTCAAGGTGCTAAATCAATTAGTAAATAACTTGTTTAAATAACTCTAATCTACAATCATTTTTTTCCCAAAGAAGAAATGTTCTTGGCTGGGTTTATATATAAATGTACACTATACCCCACAGTTGACAGACCACAGTGGAGAGCTTCAGATAATATGCCAAATGAAAACTGCACCATATTATGGGCCAGTGTGAAGCAGGCCTTAATGCATTTAATTAATCCGTGACACACTGGGACCAGAGCTGAGACAGTAGACATGATTTGACAAATATATAATAATTTAAAAATTCCCTTCTCACCCCTTTGAGTTGTTTGTATTTTCCTCAATCTGGGGTCCTCTATCAGAAGCTTGAGTACAGTACCTTAACTGTTCTTAGCATTACACTCTTCGGGCAGAGATCTCTGATGTTGTCCACGGAATCTGATGGAGCCACTCACCCAGCTTAAGAATCGCAGCTCCAAGTGCTCTTACTACCACTATGAGACCACTTTGGTCTTTATTTTCCACATCCTCTTTGTTTCTCCTTCAGGTCCTGATACTTCTCTAACATCTCATACTCCTTCTTCCTGATGTTGCTGTCACTTAATACCACTACATCTATCACCACTGGTCTGATATGCAGTGTATTAGAACCCTCAAACTCCCAGACTTCTAGTAGAGGATCTGAAATTGAAGAAGTCATATACCACTCATAGAAGTGAAAAGGGAATTTATATATCAGCACATGCTCACCTTCAGTCTAGGTGTCTGCCTTCTCAATCAGATCCAGTAGGATCTTGGTGACACTCTCTTTCATACTCCTGGGAGCTCCAAAGAATGGTATTTGTCATTGTGATTGTTTCATCTGTAGTCTCCTCCAATCCCATTTCACAGTTTATATTTCCATCTTTTTCATCTGAAGGGGTTTCTTCTGAAGGCTCCCCTGTTCCTTCTTCCGAAGTCTCCCTTGTTTCTTCTTCCGAAGGCTCCCTTGTTCCTTCTTCTGAAGGCTCCCCTGTTCCTTCTTCTGAAGGCTCTCCTGTTTCTTCTTCTGAATGCTCCCCAATTCCTTCTCCCTCACTGTTACTGCTCTCAATGGTCTCCCTTTCTTCATTTACTACAATAGCAAAAAAATCTTCACTTGTAGCACACTCCTGAGGTGATTCCTCTTCTGCTGATCTTTCCATCAGAGGTTCTTCTTTATCTTTATCTTTTTCATTGATCTGTGATACTTCTGTTATCAGCTGCTGTATCCCTATTAAGAGAGCTTCTTCTACATCTGCAAGTGTTATCATCCCTTCTCTCATCTCTTCTCCTGTGTCTGATTCATCCTGTTCCTTCTCTTCTTCAGGAGCTATGACTTCCTCCTGTACTTCCATGTAAAGAAATGTTTCCCTTGTTTCAGCTTTGTCAGATACTCCAGTTTGGAGACCAGGTTCTTTTTTCATCTCCTGCTTTTTCATATCTCCTCCAATAAATGTTTCTTTTTGTGGGGCTGATTCAGAAGTATGTTTTATTTCTGCTATAATTTCTTCTCTCCTGGTGACTAACCCTTGATCTCCAAAGGTGGTTTCATTCAGAGCTCCTATAACCACAGAAAGCACTTCTCCCTTTGCTTCTGAATCTTCTGTTTCCTGGCGTTTTGGTACAACTTTAACTTCTGCCTCCTCTTCAAACGCTTCCTCAGTCTCTGGCTTTACAGCTTTTGCCTTCTGTTCCAAGGCTACCTTGCCTTCTGCCTTCTTTTTAAGTGTCCCCTCAGCTTCTGCCTCTTCTGCTTCTAAGTCCTTTCCAGCTATTATTTCAGACTCTGCTTCCATACTTTCTCCTTTCCTCTTAAGTATCATCTCCGCTTCTGCTTCTTCAGCACCTAACTCCTCTTTAGGCACCACCTTAGCTTTGGCCAATCCAGTTTCTGCCTCCCTTTTAAGCGTCCCCTCAGTTTCTGCCTCTTTGACGTCTAATTCCTCTTTAGGTATCACATCAGCCTCTTCCTCTATAATTACTGCCTTTGGTTTAAGTGTTTTCTCTATTGCTTTTTCTTTAAATGGCAACTCAGCTTCTGCTTCTTCAAATTCTAATTCCCCTTTAGATATCACCTCAGCCTCTCCAGTATCTGGCTTCCATTTCAAGGCGACCTTGCCTTCTGTCCCCTTTTTAAGTATCCCCTCAGATTCTGCCATTTTGACTTCTAATTCCCTTTCAGCTATCTTATGAGATTCTGCCTCTATAGTTTTTGCTTTTCCCTTAACTGTCAACTCAGCTTCTGCTTCTGCAACATCTAACCACCCTTCAGTTAATATCTTGTCTGGTTGTCCAGTTTCTGCCTCTTTTTTAAGTATCATTTCAGCTTCTGCTTCTTCAGCATATAACTCCTCTTTAGGTGCCATTTTAGCTTTGACCTGTCTAGTTTCTGCTTTCCATGCAACTGTCAACTCAGCTTCAGCTGCTTCAGCATCTAACTCTCCTTTAGGTCCCACCTTAGCTTTAATCTGTCCAGTCTCTGCTTTCCATGAAATTGTCACCTCAGCTTCTGCTTCTTCAGCATGTAACTTCCCTCTAGGTACCATCTTAGCTTTAATCAGTCCAGTTTCGGCCTCTCTTTCAAGTGTCACCTCAGCTTCTGCTTCTTCAGCATATAAGTCTCCTTTAGGTATCACCTTAGCTTTGACACGTCCAGTTTCTGCTTCACTTTTAAACGTCACCTCAGCTTCTGCTTGTACAGCATATAACTCCCCTTCAGGTACCACCTTAGCTTTCACACGTCCAGTTTCTGCCTCTCTTTCAAGTGCCATCTCAGGTTCTGCTTCTTCAGCATATAACTCCCCTTCTAGTCCCACCTTAACTTTTACACGTCCAGGCTCTGCTTCTCTTTCAAGTGCCATCTCAGCTTCTGCTTCTTCAAGATACAACCCTCCTTTAGGTCCCACCTTAGCTTTGACAAGTCCAGGCTCTACTTCTCTTTTAAGTGCCATACCAGCTTCTTCTTCTTCTTCTGCTTCAGGATATAACTCCCCTTGAGGTCCCACCCTAGCTTTGACAAGTCCACGCTCTGCTTCTCTTTTACGTGCCATCTCAGCTTCTTCTTCTTCAGGATATAACTCCTCTTTAGGTCCCACCCTAGCTTTGACAAGTCCAGGCTCTGCTTCTCCTTTAAATGCCATCTCAGCTTCTTCTTCTTCAGCATATAACTCCCCTTCTGGTCCCACTTTAGCTTTGATAAGTCCAGGCTCTGCTTCTCTTTCAAGTGCCATCTCAGCTTCTGCTTCTTCAAGATACAACCCTCCTTTAGGTCCCACCTTAGCTTTGACATGTCCAGGCTCTGCTTCTCTTTCAAGTGCCATCTCAGCTTCTGCTTCTTCAAGATACAACCCTCCTTTAGGTCCCACCTTAGCTTTGACATGTCCAGGCTCTGCTTCTCTTTCAAGTGCCATCTCAGCTTCTGCTTCTTCAAGATACAACCCTCCTTTAGGTCCCACCTTAGCTTTGACATGTCCAGGCTCTGCTTCTCTTTCAAGTGCCATCTCAGCTTCTGCTTCTTCAAGATACAACCCTCCTTTAGGTCCCACCTTAGCTTTGACATGTCCAGGCTCTGCTTCTCTTTCAAGTGCCATCTCAGCTTCTTCGTCTTCAGGATATAACTCCCCTTTAGGTTCCACTTTAGCTTTGACAAGTCCAGGCTCTGCTTCTCTTTCAAGTGTGATCTCAGCTTCTTCGTCTTCAGGATATAACTCCCCTTTAGGTTCCACTTTAGCTTTGACAAGTCCAGGCTCTGCTTCTTTTTCAAGTGTGATCTCAGCTTCTTCGTCTTCAGGATATAACCATCCTTTAGGTCCCATCTTATCTTTCACACGTCCAGTTTCTGCCTCTCTTTCAAGTGCCATCTCAGGTTCTGCTTCTTCAGCATATAACTCCCCTTCTGGTCCCACCTTAACTTTGACACCTCCAGGCTCTGCTCCTCTTTCAAGTGCCATCTCAGCTTCTGCTTCTTCAGGATATAACCCTCCTTTAGGTCCCATCTTATCTTTGACATGCCCAGGCTCTGCTTCTCCTTTACGTGCCATCTCAGCTTCTGCTTCTTCAGGATATAACCCTCCTTTAGGTCCCACCTTAGCTTTGACACGTCCAGGCTCTGCTTCTCCTTTACGTGCCATCTCAGCTTCTGCTTCTTCAGGATATAACCCTCCTTTAGGTACCAACTTAACTTTGACGCGTTCAGTTTCTGCCTCTCTTTCAAGTATCATCTCAGCTTCTGCTTCTTCAGGATATAAGTCCCCTTTAAGTCCCACCTTAACTTTGACACGTCCAGTTTCTGCCTCTCTTTCAAGTATCATCTCAGCTTCTTCTTCTGCAGCATATAACTCCCCTTTAGGTCTCACTTTAGCTTTGATAAGTCCAGGCTCTGCTTCTCTTTTACGTGCCATCTCAGCTTCTTCTTCTTCAGGATATAACTCCCCTTTAGGTCCCACCTTAGCTTTGACACGTCCAGGCTCTGCTTCTCCTTTATGTGCCATCTCAGCTTCTGCTTCTTCAGGATATAACCCTCCTTTAGGTACCAACTTAACTTTGACATGTTCAGTTTCTGCCTCTCTTTCAAGTATCATCTCAGCTTCTGCTTCTTCAGGATATAATTCCCCTTTATGTCCCACCTTAACTTTGACACGTCCAGTTTCTGCCTCTCTTTCAAGTATCATCTCAGCTTCTTCTTCTACAGCATATAACTCCCCTTTAGGTCTCACTTTAGCTTTGATAAGTCCAGGCTCTGCTTCTCTTTCAAGTGCCATCTCAGCTTCTTCGTCTTCTTCAGGATATAACTCCCCTTTAGGTTCCACCTTAGCTTTGACACGTCCAGGTTCTGCTTCTCTTTCAAGTGCCATCTCAGCTTCTTCTTCTTCAGCATATAACTCCCCTTTAGGTTCCACCCTAGCTTTGACACGTCCAGGTTCTGCTTCTCTTTCAAGTGCCATCTCAGCGTCTTCTTCTTCTTCAGCATATAACTCCCCTTTAGGTTCCACCTTAGCTTTGACACGTCCAGGTTCTGCTTCTCTTTCAAATGCCATCTCAGCTTCTTCTTCAGCATATAACCCTCCTTTAGGTCCCACCTTAGCTTTGACACGTCCAGGCTCTGCTTCTTCTTTACGTGCCATCTCAGCTTCTGCTTCTTCAGGATATAACCCTCCTTTATGTCCCACCTTAACTTTGACACGTCCAGTTTCTGCCTCTCTTTCAAGTATCATCTCAGCTTCTGCTTCTTCAGGATATAATTCCCCTTTAGGTCCCACTTTAGCTTTGACACGTCCAGTTTCTTCCTCCTCTTTAAGTGTTATGTCAGCTTTTGCTTCTTCAGCATCTAACCTGTCTTTGGGTAGCAATGTAGCTTTAGTGTGTCTTCTTTCTGCCTCCCCTTTAAGTGTCATGTCAGCTTCTGCCTCTGTGACTTCTAACTGCCCCTCACGTCCCACATCAACTTTAGCCTCTCCAGTTGCTGTCTCCCTTTTAAGTGCCATGTCTCCTTCTGATTCCCATGGATATTCCATTTTCTTTCCTACCTCTCCTTTTTCTACTTTCCCTTTAGTTTTAACTTCTGTCTCAACTATTTCTGCCTCTCCTTTAAGTGCCATCTCAGTGCCTCCCTCTTCAATTTCTGCCTTTCTTCTCAGTGCTTTCTGTTCTTCCTCAATCATTTTCTGTCTTGGAGACAATCCTTTTATTTCTCCTTCTGCCTCTTCAACCCACATCTTTCCTTTTGCCTTTTCCTTCTCCGCTAATTCTTCCATCAATCCTGCCATAGATTCTAAGTCAGGTTCAATATAAAGCCCTTCTTTCTCCAAGTCCAGTTTCTCTTCTGGAGCTGCCATTTTGGACTTTAGCCTCTCTTCTTTTCCTCTTTCTTCAACTCCTCTTTCTACAGGTTGTACTATAGCCTTTTCTCCTTGGGCTGTTTGTTCAAATGCTAAAATATCTTTTGCTCTTTCTTGTCTGTCTTTCTCTCTTTCAGAATATGGTTTGCCTGCTAACTTGTCCTCCTCAGTTATTTCAATTTCATGGTCGAGGAAGGCCTCACCCACCAAAGGCTTTATTTTCTTGAAGGTTAAATCTTCTGTAGATATGGCTTTCATCCCAGTAACATCTGGATATTCTTGGTATAAATCTTCATCCCATCTGGATGAAATGTCTTGGACTGTTTCTGCCATCTCAGATGGAACCTCTCTTCCACCAGTGTTTGCCTTTTCTGCAGCAGCTGCTGTTTCATCTTCATCCTTCATTTTTAATTGTGGTGGTCTAAGTCCTGCTTCCATAGGGGAAATAGGCCTCAATTCATATTTTCCCTCTTCATCTTCCCTCAAAAATGCCTCATCCTTTCTTTCCTTTTCCATTATGCCAGCTTTTCTTTCGGCCTCTGCTTTATGGTTTTTTTTCTTGAAAAGTGACCTTCTCTTTGGGTTCAGCTTCTTCCACCTTTTCTGGTACCTCTCCCATACGGATCTTTTCTGCAAATGTTGCCTCCCAATCTTTAGCTGTCTTATATTCTCCTTTCATCTTTTCTTTTGCTTCAAGCATGTCTCTGTCCACTGCCTTAATTCCTTCTAATTCTCTTGTCTTTAAAGCTTTTGGTGCCTCAGTCACTTCTACGTCTTCTTTTCCCTCAGCGATTTGCCGTCGCACCTGTTCTCTCTTTGCTGCTCTTAACTCCTCACTAACTTGAGCGCCTTCAGCTTCCTCCTCTTCTGATCTGGATCCCCCTAGAAATCTTTCTCTGTCTCTTGCCATTTCTTCTGCTTTTGCCATGCTCTCAATTTTTCCATCCTTGGGGGTTATTTCTTTTTCTAAACTGGCCAGTTCTGATTCTATGGATTCTCTTTCCCATTCTCTTTTTCTTGTCACAAGTTCAGGTTTTAGTGCCTGGTCTCCTCTAAGACTTGGTCTTTGGTGGGCTAGCAGCTCTTCTGTTAGAGCTGCTTCTTTGGGATCTTTACCAAGCTCCTCTTTCTCAAGTATTCCTTCCTTGCGCGTCATCTCTCGCTCCCTTATCAATTGCTCTGCAGCCTTTTGCGATTCACTTCTTCTTGAGCGTTTTGCCAAGGAAACTCCATCTGGCGCTATTAAAATAAGCAGAGTATGAGTTGTAATTGTGACAATTTTATCAGTGTAGCATTTTTTAAAAAAATACATTGACGTGCATTTCACCTGCCCTTGTTGGCCCATCCATTTTGAATGGATAGCCATCGGTGGCTTTGCTTCTTGGAATAACCTGAGAGCAACTGATTTGTGAAGGATGGTACAATATAATGGCAAACTGGACAAGTTAATTTTCTGGTCCCACATTATTCTACATTAGTTGAGAGAGAAGAGTGTTCTAGAAACCTCCCGGCAGCCAGTTATTTTACCCAACGGCCGAGCAGGAGAGCTCTGATTACTTCTTCTGTTGTTAGGTGACGGAATAAGCTGTTGGTGTCTTTTAAAATGCAGCATGATCTCGAGCCTCTGCTCGGATTGCTGTTATCACCTCAGCAGTTGGCTTAGATCTCCGACTGCCAGCTGATTGTTAAAAAAAAAGGCGTTGGAGACTTTTTTTGATGAATTTTTGGAGCGCTATGATTGTGGGCAGCCAGAGGCTGCAATCTGACCAGAGTTCTTGAAGTTTTGATATTCAATTTCTGCTCTAAGTATCCAGACAAGGAAAGATTGCCTTTCTCAAATGAAGGCTGAGCAAAAACTAGGGACACTAAGGAGAAGCCTCAAGGAGGAATGTCCTCAGAAATCAGCTCAGCCTATCGAACAAGAGACAGACGCACCTCCCATGCCTGGATGCTCTGAACAGCTCATCTGGAGAAACTTGCTCTTGTATGGTTCATTATTATTCTACCTTACAAACTGCCTGGTATTCCTCCTACGCTACTAATTTTGCTGCTTCTTTTTCACAAAAACATTCCCAGCAAAGCCTTCTTTTTCCTCTGCAAACTAACTATTATAAAGTATTGAAGAGTGGCCATACCACTGAAGTTGAACTACAAAAATGATAAATCAATTAGAAGTTCTCCAGGTCAGAAAAGATTCAGAAAAAGAAAACAGTTCCAGAAAATTAATATTATAGGAATACAAAAATTCTGCCCCCAAGATGGTGGTAGGTGATCTTTTTTCTCTTGCAGACAAATAGCTGATTATGCAGCCACAGCTCTCCCTAGATTTGAACGGGAGCATTAGGAATGACCCAGGCTGACCCTAAAACGATTGTGTATCTTTGAAAAAGATGACCACAATTCTCGGTAGGAGCAACTGGAAGGAAGGAAAAAATTCCTTCCTCTTCTTCTTCTTCTTTTTTTTTTTTTTTTGGAGTTTTCATTTTAATTTTCTGAAAAAATAAATAGATATAAAGAAAAAAGGAATATAAAGGTTTTGAAATGCATTAAATCAAACATTAAAGGTCAATGTACACACACATACACACAAAATGATATATCTTGAAAACAAGTGTGGCCCTACATTAAAATAACTGAGAATTTATTCTCAAATCAAATGCTTTGGACACATTACATTCTAGACTCTACAAAATAAGTTTGCTCCTAGTTGCTTAAATGAAATTATTGCCCACCTCAAGGCTTTGTGTCTATACAAATACAAGCATAAGGGAGAAAATGAATGGATTGAATATCTGACATCATTTCCAAATATCATAATGTTTCCAAAAACTTTCTTTCTAAAAATTGCAATGTTCTATATTTCCTGGTCCTATCATAAAACAATTCCTAGCTTTTTAGAAAATGATATCTGTATAAATGCACATTTAGGTTCATATGAATGTGACTTTTCATGTAAGTAAAACAAGTGAATTAAAAATGCTGATTAGTAGGAAGTGAGAAATAGCTACATGGGACCAAGAAGAGTGTGTCTGCAGGGGATTAAAAATTTAAGATGCGGAAGCTGCAAACAAAGTCCTGCCCTTGTGTGTTTGTTGTATGATCCTTTTTATGGTTGCTCCTCTCTTGATTTTTTAACCACTATGTGTAAATGTCCCTGACCTAGAAGCCTTATAACTGCTTTCTAGAAATATAAGCAGAACAAAGTGTTAAGCCTATTTGAGAATAATGAACCCTAATTGATTTGGGATTTACTTTTCCCATTGGTTTCAGTGAGAATTATGTGCAACAGGTAATACAGGACTACATATAAACATAATGTTCAATGGATTTTCATAGTATTTGATTTTTGGATGATTGCCTAATTCTGTTTACACTAGAGTCTTTTTACTTTCATTGGAAATACTGTACAAACTCTCAATGTAGTCACTATTATGTTCAATAAATTACATTCTAAGCCTTTAAAGGTTAAAGAAAATATTACAATAAAATATATATAAGATAGATTATTATAGACCTCTCTGACCTGTATGCTTGCATAATTTAAGTACTTGGCACTAAAAACTGTTGAAATTGAAGTGCTAATAGCATCCATCTAGACTTTTATACTGTATGTGACTTTCAATGAACAATCCAATCAAATAAGATATATCTTGGAATCAAAACTGGTTTCTGGTTTCTTAAAGAAAGTGGTTATAATTCAGCCAAGAGAATAAAAGAAAAAAAAAGCATAGTATTATTAAGAAAACCTCAATTTGACTTCTGACAAAATGGTTTATAGGAGCAGTCAAATTTGCATAGTATTGTGTGGAGTGGAAGAAAGCATCTAAACTCTTACCTGCTGGTCAGTCTCATGAAGAGGCTGTCACTCTAACATGTATCCCAACATTGGGGATTTGGGCACTTAAGGCCCAAACTATACATTACAGAAGATAAGTAATTGATACTGACTTTCAGTTCCTTATAATATCAAATAAAACTCAACATCTGTTGAGTTATAGATTTCTTTATGAACATTAATAACATGATCTGTTGAATAAATCCCAACTGAAGGTCATGCATAATGCTAAGCCATAAAGCACAGTTTAGAAACCAAAATTGCTGGGTTCCCACAACAGGCGATCAGAACTGTAAAAAGTATATTGAAAATATGATTGCACCACCTGATGTGCATAAAATACTTCCCCTCTAGCAACAGCATGAACACTTGTCAAGTATTTACATTTTTCTTCTACTATACTTATGACTGGATTTGGCATGGCTGAGATTTCAATTCACTATCAGGGAGAATAAACAGCTGTTAAAATATGACTTGGACTCTACCCATTCTTAAAACACTCTAGAATAAGAGTGTGTCATTATTTGTGGAGTCCCAGAGAGTTACTTTTGAGGATTCCTCACAGGTTTCAATAATTTAAGACAATTTTATCTCATTTATGTTTTTTCCATATAATATAGAGCTACAGAATGTGACCTAAAATGTGACATGTTTACTTTTTCTTCATGTGATAGCAAAAATGCCCACTTAATATGCTGTTTACAATTGTTGGATAGTCTAAGACATGAACAAGCAAGCAATATCAGGTGAGTAAGGTCCTTTTTTTTTAGTTGACTTCCAGGAGGTATGAGGAATATATTTGGTGGTACAATCTTGTCACTATTAATGACAAGATCAACTATGTGTGCTTATATGTTACCGGTAAGAAGTGGGAAGGTTTGGCAAATTAAAACTGAGTAAAACTGATGCATTCAATCTCAGATTGACTACATTTATTTGAACTTTAACTGACCCAGAAAAAAGGCTGCAACTGTGCAGCCAAATATCAGCTATTATGCCAACAAAGATAATCTCGGCCAATTTTTCTCAGCCTTGGCCACTTTAATATGTGGACTTTATGTTGGCTGGAGAATTCTGGGAGTTGAAGTCCATACATCTTAAAATGGCCAACGTTAAGAAACACCAATCTGGGTTATTCTAGGAAGCTCTGTGGATCATACAGCTGGGGAAGGCCAATGAACTCTAGCTATTATTCCTGACCTAAGTTATATCTGAGTTCCCTGCCTGTATAAGAGTTTTGTAGCAAATAGGGTGACGTGCAAGGAAGGAGTTGAAGGTGAAGCAGCTTCAAAGATCATATTTCCTGAGGAAGACAGTAGTGATTAAAAAACATTCCCCCCACCCTATGGAAGAGAGAAAAAGAAGGAAAAGATGAAAATATAAAATATAAGGTGTAAAACATAAATTAGACACAGCATTTAAATAGGAAGTAATATTGAAGATAGGTTCCATGCAAACAGTAGAATTTACCTTCAAATTTACCTTGAGCTATTTGTTCTTCCTCATCCTCTGTACTGTAATCACTAGGTTCAGGTTCAGAACTCAAAAGCTGATCTTTTTCAATAGCCTCAGCTATTTTCTCTCTGACCGATTTGCGATCTTCAAAAAAATAGTACCGCAATCATAAAAAGAGCAAAAGAGAAAGCAAAAATAAAATAAAATAAAATAAAACCAACCCATCCTTGAACATAAAATGAGCTTACAATTACTCTACAACTAGCTAAGGGTGGCAATTATGATCCAGCAAAATTCTTCACTTTAAAGATGAATTATATACACAAATAAGCAAACGTCATTCATTCTTTAGGCAATGAAAATTTCATGCAAATGCTATATCTCTCCCATGCAAAAACTACACAAAGCACTCAACACTTTCAAATATCACCAAGCTGTAAGGTCACCTTTGTTCAGAAATGGTTTTAATTTGTGCACAAATTAAAAACAGAAAGGTATCCTGAAGGCTGGATACAAGTAACAACAAGGACAGTAACAGGAACAATACAATTGAAAAGCTATTATTCCATCACAGATAAACTAAAGGCATCTTTGAATACTAAGCTTCCTGACACAATTCCAATAGTTTTGTTAATTCCTTGAGGAAGTAAAATAACTTGCAAGGCAAGCTTTGTCTCATTTTGATGTCCAGGAAAGGTTGAATGCAAATCCTCACAAGCTCAACATGTGCGTATCCAGTTTGGCTATACAGTTCTACAATATTATTATTATTAGGTCCCTGACAGCTTAAAGGAATACTAATATTTTCACTGTAACTTTACTGTGTTAATAATTAGATTATTTACACTTCAGTTGTTTATAACAAAATGCCTATTATTAATATCTCTTATTACTATCAGCTCAGAAACTATGATTTTCTAAACAACAGCACATTATTTTTATTCCATCCAATATGACATTAAAGGAGAGAGAAGGAAATTGCTCTGTAAGAGTAAAAAAAAAATACTCTTCAGCATTTATGTTTTGTCTTTTTAAAAAGGAAAATACTAAAGGCTCTCCTTAAATCTGGACACCCTATTCATGCATGAGCCTTGGTGGCGCAGTGGTTAGAATGCAGTATTGCAGGCTAATTCTGCTGACTGACAGCAGTTCAATCCTGACTAAGGTTGACGTAGTCTTCCATCCTTCTGAGGTCAGTAAAACGAGGACCCAGATAGCTGGGGGCAATATGCTGACTCTGTAAATCATTTAGAAAGGGCAGTAAAGCACTATGAAGTGGTATATAAGTCTAGGTGCTATTGCTGTTTTGTAGGAAAATATTTAGTATTGCCACATCACCTATAGATTAATGTATGTATAATAAGGTAAATCCTGTTTGGTGCATGGAGATTCCTTTACTTTATCTCCACAATGTAAGCAAGGTAGATAAGACATTGCAATGTGCAGTTTAAGGCTACAATGGATCCTAAACAACCTGCCACTCATCCAATTGTGAAGGATACATAGCATGCAACTAGCATCGAGGTCTTTCAATAATTAGAAGACCCTCATAGCATTTGTACATACATTCATTTCTGTGGCTTGATGTCTCAGCTTTCTTCCTTTTTTTCCTGCTAACAGTATTAAAATCTCATCTGAAAATTTTTTACCCTTCATGGATATAATCAATTCTTTGACATCTTTGTTCTCATGACTATCGTACACATATATTTGAAGAGATAATTATCAACTATTGATCAATGACCCCAAACCTAAAGCTAATCTAGTGTTTCTCAACTTGAAAATGTGTGGACTTCAAATCCCTAAATTTCCCAACCAGCTTGCTAACTGGACGAAATCTGGGAGCGAAAGTCCACACATATTCAAATTACCAATGTTGAAAAATATCACTCTAACCCATTCATCCTAACCTAACCCATGGTTTTTAAAAATGCAAAACAGCTAAAATAAGCAGATGTAATCAACTGGTGCCTGCAACCCAACGAGAAGCTAAAAGTTCTTAGCGGACAAAAAAAATGAGAGAAAAATTGATGTCTCTCACACTGAATTTAGTCAAGGTGCTAAGAAATAAGATTCGTTTAATTGACAGGCCTTTGAGAAATATTACCTGTAATACATTTCCAAGGGAGAATATCCTTGCATCATTTTCACATATATGCTTCTTTTATATGCCTCTTCTGGACATTCCTGCTACTCTTACAAACTTTTTTTCTCTGACTATTGGCAAATATTGCAATCTGAGTCCTCCTTTAAAACAGGGGAGTCATTCTGTGTATGGATGATTGCTCTGTGAATAAAGGGACTTGACCAAAACTGATCACAGCATTTGAGCTTAGGCCATTCTTAGAATCTGATCTCTTAACACAACCTAATAGGTTAATTAAGCATTAAATGGTCTCAGAGATTTGCGAAGGTTGAATATATTGTTGTTCCCAAAACAATCTTCAAAATCATTCACTAGAATGTTCACAAGTCCCCTGACATTCCCATTCAGAAAATGTTAAGCAACCATTTTTTTCTTTGTTTCCCAGGACATTCATCAAGGCATACCATATCATCTATTACTACCTGTAAAATTTCTTTTAAAGAGGTGTTGGTAGCTGACATTTTTACTACCTTCAATCACAAGGGTAGAATCTGAAGACACTGCTAAATGCTGTACTCACTGAAAACTAAAACCATTGCAGTCATGGTATGATCATGGTATGAGCAAAATAGAAATGACGATATTCTTTTATGCTAAAATCTAGAAATACATGATTTCTCCACACTTGCGTTTAATATTAGAATATGTAATTCTATATGTATTCTTCTTAAGTGTTTAATTTCATTCCTCAATTATACTTAAATATTCATCTCATCTAAGAGTGTAATTGCAAAGTCACTCATATTGAAAACCTAGCATATGGATGAAGGAAAGTATTTCAAGCAACTAAACACCTATAAATAATTCAGCATAATTATCCAGAACTGTATTTTTTTCCAATATTCCTCCATGTTTTATACATAAAAAATTGCAAAGCAATGAAAAGCAATCCAGCACCAAGATGCTAGCAAACAATTACCATTTTATAATCTTCTGCCCCTGCCAAACTAGTAAATCCAGTAACACAAGGTAATATGAAACAAGCTATCAAAATCTATTAAATCAGGCAAGAACATAATGTATCATCATCCAAGGAACCTATTCTAAACCACAAATCAAAAATATTAACATGACTTATGGCTTTCTTTCATGTCTGCATCACCACTGATAGCATGCTAATTAGTATGAATTGATTCACCCTTTAAATATTTCCATCACGAGCTAAATTAAAACAAGATAGAATATGTTTGTCTTTCTTGCCAAAGGGATCTGAGGCAGAAAACAGGAGTGACCATGTAAATAATATGTATGTTATGATTCACAGAAATAACCATGTGGGTTACAATTCTGGATATTGTAGACTAATATATTTAGTGGGCAACAGGTTGGAAAGGTTGTATTGGACAGTGGTACCCTAGATGGCCAAATAATCTAATAGAAAAGAAGGATAACCTAAATATGGCAATCCATATTCTCCATGATCATGAAAAATCTGAAAAAATATCTTGTATTTGGGGCTCCTAATTCATTGTCCCAAATGATAAAAAGACACAAAAAAACTTGTTTTAGATATTATGTTTCTGAGTCTTTACAAAAGATGCATTGATGTTGTTCTTTTTGTACGAATTCTACAACTACCATTTCAATGATGGTTATTATCAATTCCAGGCATATTCACTGATCTAAGATTCATTTCATCTCTTTGCCCCTGGGCTAACTAGAAATTAAATTAATTCAGTCAACAAATATCCCATGCACAACAGTGACGGAGACAAGAGAGAGAAAAAAACTCACGAAAGCCATATATGCAAGAGTACTCAATTCCAGCACTTGAAAGAATAAGATAGCATGGCAATTTGAAGACAAAACTCTGCCTGTTATCTGGCACATACATCAAAGCAAAATCTTGCCCCGTTCAAGGATAGTAATAGATTTAGGAAGATTCAAGCAGGGTTTTTATTCATATGCAGTATCAAAACATGGCACCAGAAAAATCAGCATTCACTTAAGAATCAACAAAGAAACACATCTGTATTCACCAGACCTATTACAGATGTCTCTGCAAACCATACTCACCACCTTCCTTATCTTCAGAAATCTTCCTGCTCGGATATCCTTCTAGAGCACTGCTTTTCAAATGCACTAACTTATCTTCCTCCTCCCCCATGTCTACCAGCCCTATAAGCTTGGGCTTTTCATGGCCCGGACTAATGTCCTGCAGGGTCATCTCCACTTTTTCTTCATAGAAGATATCTGGCACATTCTTGGTGCTCAAGCTTTCTGTTTCTGTTTCCCCCAAGTTTTCCTCTTCTTCCACATCAGTTCCCTGACTTCCTTCCCGTTGAGATTTGGTGGTTTCTGTTTCATATTCTGAATGAATGTCTGTAATGTCTTCCTCCTCATCCCGCTTCCTGCCTTCAAACTCAGATTCGGTTCCGCTGCTGTATAAGGTGCTGCTGCCAGAGATGGAAAGCACTTTTTTTCTACCTACAAAGAGTAAAGACAATTACAATTTAATGGCATCCTGCCCCCGCCCCCACCGCCCCAATCCTTGGGATCATTATTTACGAAGTCAAGTAGGAAAACCTACTAGAATTAAGCATGAAAAAAGTGCCTTTCTCCACAGAAATGCAAAATATTGTTTAAATCCTTCTAAAGCAGCCTGTCAGGTCCCATAGTTCTCTATGGGGTTGGTGCCAATTTGGTGGGGGGGGGTGGAGTTTGGGGAGGTTTCTGCTTTGCTTTGCTTTGCTGTGTCTTGTGGGAAATAGGGAGGGGGAAGGCATGTGCTTTGATCCATCTGGTTTATCTCACCACCGGAGAAAGTGAAACCAAAGAGCTTTGGGGAGTTGACAGTTATCACCTTCTCTTCCTGAGGTTCTCAAAACATCCTCGCATCTTGGGATTGGCTCGATGCTGAACTGGACATTGGGAAGGGATTTGCTTGCAGCGATTTGATCAAACACTTTGAGCAGGAAACTTCAGGTCCTGCCTACAATTCCTTTGCTATCACTGTCTTTCAATAAAAGTTCCTTTTGAAATGATAATTGTTTCAAGAGTTCTGCTTTCTTGAGAAGACTGGAGAGGCAGGATCTTACACAGCCCTTAGGTGATCTCCAAAGGTATAGGATTATAATACCCAGAATTCTCAGACATCATGCTAGAAGGTGTTACCTCGACACATTTGTGAAAATATATCCTTTTTTTCCCCAAAAGTTTTTTATTTTTTATTTACAATAAATCAATCTTTCATTTAAATATATCCTTGAGTAGGATGTGGGCATAGGGCATAAAGAGGATCTAAATTTCAATCTCAAGCACCTATTAATATTATCTACACGTTACAGCCAACTGATTAAATTTATCAATTTAAGTCGGCTCATCTAAGACTATCTGTACCTGAAGAACTGGTTACATTAAGACATTCTTTACAAGTTGTCCTCTATTTACTACTGTTCATTTAATGGTGGCTTAAAGTTACAATGGCCTCAGAAAAAGTTATTTACAACCTGTCCTCAAAGTTACCATCATTGCACCACCCTCCCTGTCCTGTGATCACAATTTGGGCGATTGGCAACCAGCTCACATTTACGAACAGCTGTCACATCCTATGGTCACATGATCATGATTTTCTGACTTTCTTAGCTGGTTTCCAACAAGCAATGCCAATTGAAGAGCTGGATTCTTTGACAACCATGTGATTCACTTAACAACTTTGGTGAAATGGTTGTAAAACAGGACCTGATCATGTGATGACTCGCTTCGAAAAGGACCACAGAATTAATTTAGAAAATCTGTACCTCCCCATTATTATTTGCCATTTATTCTTCACAAGCAATATCCATTTATTAGAAGATGCCTATAATAGAACTGATCAAGGAAACCCGTGAGAATTTTGTCCTAAAAACACCAGTGTACTTTTGATGTGATAATCTATTTAATTCTTGTGCCTTCCATTTAATGCAATTCTGACTTCTGGTGTCTTTTGGGTTTTGCCTACTGCTAGAGATAATTGTAATTTCTGAAAATATTTTAAATTGCTATTTCCATTTGTGCAGCTCTAAATATTCTGCAAGGTTTTCAGACTTTTGTAAAATAAACAAGTTTGCTTGATAAGAATAAGAATGGTTTTAGGTATCATTTGCCTTACACTAACGTAACACAATGTATTTTACAGCCACTGTTATAAAAATGACTGCATCACAATTGAGCGAACCATTATAATCTTAATTTTCCAGATGGGAAAGCAAAGCTAAAGAACATATAACTAGTCAGTAAATAGAGCCAGTCAAGAACTTGATGGGAGCTAAAATTTAAGTAATCTGTGGTCCAGATCTGAATAATCTGTTGTCAGGCATCCCTCAGTTGACAAAGCAGGAAAGTGTTTCTCACAAAATGAAAGCTCAGATAAATGGATTTATTGCAGCAAACCCATGAAGCTATGAGAAAGAATTCCAGAGACTTCTGTGCATCAAATGCCAGCTCTGCTTAAAATAAACAATATTCAAATGTCTTGCACCCCTGTCTCCTGCCTGCTCTCCATAGAAAGCTATAAGAGAATCACTTTTCAGCAGGAGAATTTCCAGCTTTCTTCATTTGGGCAATTGACTGAATTGGGTTGTTTATTTAAAATCTACCATAAACTTGCATACTCGGAAGGTGAGGTAGTACAGGGAAAGGAAAACTTCTGGTCAATGGCCTTAATCAGTGGTGCGATTCAACTAGTGTAACAACTGGTTCAGTGAGCGCAAGCATGCCAAACACGCGCTCCATATTTTAAAAAGCCCCATTTTCAGCTATAACCTTCTACTGCATCCCCTGTGAATAAAACAGCTGAGGTGCGGCAAATTGCTCTGCCGTGTGAATCAGCTGTGCTCTAAAACAGCGTTTGCCAACTGGTGGGGCACAGCCTACTGGTGGGCTGTGAGAAAATTTTGGTGGGCCGCAGAGAAATCTCACCCCCAGAGCACGCCCCAAAGCAATTAATCCAGGCTGCACAGAAATACAAGGCTGCACTGCCCACATGGCCTGCGGGAACCCTCCCTGTCCATTCACTCCTTACCGGGCAAACTTCAAAATTCAATATTTACAAACATGATGTGTTGTGAGTTAATTTTGTGAGTTTGCTTGCAAGCAAATTTTATGTGACAGACTGAGCTAGCCAATGGCAGATAGATAGATCTCTGAATGAATCTGTGATTCTGTGAGCAACTCAATCTGCCTGCCTGCTTTGCCTGATTTTGGGTAAAAGTTGCTCTTTTTTAAATACAAGCCATGCCCATGCCCAGCCAGTCATATGACCACCAAGCCACACCCACAAATTAGGCCATGTCCACAGAACCAGTTAGTGGTCCCTGGGATTTAAAATTATGAGTTTGGTGGTACCTGAGGTCCAAAAGGTTGGTGACCCCTGCTCTAAAACAATGAACTAAAGCACAAGAAAGAGGAGGGGCTGGGGGTGCAAATACTCACTGCAATGGTTCACTCGAACCATTCCAAACCTGTAGAATCCCACCCCTGGTCCTAATTTGGACCATCTTGGCCACGAGCGGTCATATCTCCTTTCTCAATGACACATCCTGTTCCAGTGCTGCTGATTGGCCTTCCTCGCTTTCCCTTTGTCCTGCTCTTCCTCTCAAAAGGAGGTAAACATGATATGGCAAAACCAGCAGCAGCACCAGCAAATCCTGGCTCTGCTCTTGCTCCTTTTCATCCAACCCTCCCTCTTCCCCTCGAGGCCGGAATGGGAGGCTAACAAGAGAGCAATGAGTGGCCAACTCCACCGATGTACATGACATTCTGCTACATAGTAATAGTTGCCATAGGGAATCACCTTTATGACTTCATGCCTTTTGATAGGTTGTATGAAGCCAAATGCTACCCCTGAAAAGGATAACAAAATAGAAGCCAAATTTAAAAGTATATATATAATTATCTATGGCAATTAGCCATTGATGTCTTTTCATAAGCTACCTTCAATTTCTATGTCTTTTTATGTTCTTTAGAGAGTGAGAGAATGACTAACAAACTGTACTTTTTCTCTTGCCAACCAAATGAGGTTCTCATTTAAACTCTCTCTCTCTCTCTCTCTCACACACACACGCACACACACACAAACACAGAGTGCACAATCACTTCATCGATGGGAAAAACACACAACTGACTTGGAGCTTTATATTATCCCCCTTTTTATACAAAGCATAAGTGATGCACGTGGAAACTGAAATCGGTGATATTTGCTCTGCCATGGCTTATGAGGAATATGCAAAATAGTATTAGATTTAAATCTCCAAGAATGTAAAAAGCCACACTATCTTTGAGCTAGCCAGCTCATTAAAAATATTACCAGAATTTTAGAGAATATAAACAAATTAATAGTAAAATCGCTGTTTGCTGCCCTCAGCAAAACACCATGAAATGTTTTCTCTAACTAATGAGTCCTTCTGATATATTCACAGGATTGTGGCCTACCAGGATCTGAAAAATGTACATTCAGTCTCTCTGACCAGCTCTCAACAAAACAATGGTAGGGAAAAATTCTTAAGAGTAAAGATTCCTTATCTATCTGGAGAGGTTATTAAAAATTTCCACATTGGGAGAAATTTCACCTTCAATTAGACCTGCAAAAATACATCTGTCAAGAATAAGGCAGGTTTTGTGGATCATTATTCCAGTGTATTTATATTTTAAAAAATAAGTTACTGCTACACTGTTTGAAATTTAATTTTTAGTCAAAAATAAATAAAAAATGCATAGTCCCTCAAAATCTTTCTGCACTACTACCTGAAAATGTAGACAGACAGACAGACAGACAGAGACAGACAGACAGAGAAAGAGAGATGGAAAGAAGGAAACTCATAATGTAATGCATCTGTTCTCTATGTCTGAACAATCTAGCATAAGATGCAAATCTGGTACTTTTAAATAAGAAATCCATTGATAATATAAGCAAAGAAACAAATCAGCAAGCACCCTGACAAAATTACTTTGTTCCATTCCAACAAAATAAATTATACAATGTCAAAATTATACAATGTCAAAAGATATATCTTTTTCAGCTATGAAATGAATTCAGTCATGGCTAATCATCCAGGGACCTGAAAGAAATGGAGGTGAGTTTTTAACAAGCATCTAAATGTTGTATAGTCAGTAGAACCAAAGAGTAATGGAAATGGTCAATTAAAGGATGGTCCTTGGCCTTCTGATTACCATCCCTGTCGGGACAAGCCTCTATTACAAAGCAAGACTTCCCATCCCTAACTGTATGGTATCCATATCAAATAGAGACTAAGTACCTTACAGAAAAGTGCCTACAAAAGAGAAAGACCAAGCAAGTTGCTGACATTTATTTGGAAGCAAAAATTAACTGCTAATTACTTTCCCAAACACCAAACACCAAATGTGATCATTGTTCAAATTTAAATCATATCAGTGGCCCAACTAAATTAAAAAAAACTATAAAAGGACCTTGAGGCAGTGTCACTAAATACAGTACCACAAGCCTCAGAAGACATGCCAACATTTTTAAAAAGGAAAAGAATGTGCAATTATGCTTATTGATAGCAAAGCTGCAAGATTATTATTTTCCAGTAAAAAATGGATTTGTCTTAATCAGAACCAAGATTCTTTTCCATGCAAACCAACTCCAAACCTGATTTGACAGCCCAAGTTTGCTGTTGACTTTTATGCTTCCTATAAAAAACAACAACCTTGAGTCCTTTTGGGCAGATGCATCAATTTCCCAGTCAGTCACTTTACCTTTACCTATATTTCATACAGAAAATATGAAAGTAAAAGCAACATTAATTAACATTTGGTTTGAAATAAAATAAGGTTCTTTCATGTAAGGCCCATCAAAATGAGAACAATTTTAGGGATAAGCAGTAAACAGAGGAAAGTCTGGAACAGCTTCAGTGGCAACAGCTGAATACGTGACAGCCACTCCAGAAACAGTAAGACAGAAAAAAAGGAAGAAGAAATCAGCTTGGCATCAACAGAAAGCCCAAAAGCTGACTGCTTCCATAATCTTCCAAATGTGCTCTGCTTTTGACCCGTTTCTACACTTTTTGTATTAATGAATGGGAAATGAGATACATGCTTCCCACTAGATTATTTATGAAAGTGGGTGGCTGCAAATACGTACAGGAAATAATTATCTCCATCAGTCATGCTGACTGGAAAAGAGAGAGGTTACCCACAATCTTATTTATGCTCCTGAAACAAATCCTGTGACATTTTAATCTGCTTGTGCTAATAAATATTGTGGGTTCACCACATTGAGCTTTTGTTCCCTGCCTAGAACACAACTGGCCCATGAACACATATTTTTCATCTTGAGGTTGGGACATTTCATTGTGAGAACAAAGTGAGGGTGCGTAGAAATAGTGCACCATAAAGTGCTATGGTGCAAGATCACAAAGATAGGACAAGAGATCTCTGCCACTACTGGCAAACTGGCAGACAGGCAGAGGGAGAATACTTTTACAGCAGTTGACACTTTACAATGCTAAAGTGACATCTAGTGGCTGCCCTGCAAGACAGTAGTAAAAACGTAGGAGAAAAATATGCCTCCAACTCAGAAAAGACAAAGCACAGAACAGACTATTGTTTGTACCCCCAGACTTTGCAAACAAAGCGATCACCATTGCAAACCATGGATTACAAACTATTTGAATTTATAAGAATATATTCCCATCTTCCCAGGGAGCTTTTTTTAGCTAATGTCACTGAAAGTATTCAAAGATCTACTGACAGGAGCTTCCCAATAATCTAAGATCTGCTTCTGATTTGACAACAGTACATAGAAGAGCACAGAGAAGAAAAAGCTCGTTAACATTGTTAGGAGGGAAGTTTTAAAAAAGACAGTGAGAAAGTTCCCCTTATGTCTTGTTTTGCACAGAATAGAATAGAGTCTATTTTATTCTATGCAAAGACAAGAGCATTTGTAGTTCAGGTATGAACTGCAGACATAATTCATAGCAGACATTGTAATATTTCATTCTATAACCGTCAGCTTCATTCCTGTTCCTACACTCCTCTTTGGCTTAACAGGAATGGAGCCAGACTGAATAATAACATGGGAAATAAATAAATAAATAGTAAATAAATAATTGAATGAATAAATGAATAAACAAATGAATAAGTCCAACTTTAAGTGGTACTTAACCATGACCCTGAAAATGAAGAGTCCTCTGAAGTATTAAAAAGATATTAGGATGCTGTACTTTAAGAAAACAACAACAACAACTAACCACGTTTTCTCTCCTCTTCCTCTGTGTAGCTTTCCGTATATCCCTCACTTTCATCTCGCTCACTTTCAGAAGTCCGTGAAGATTTCAGTGATGAGACTTTTTTCTTCCTTTCACGGTCAGAATGGTCTGTTTCTCCTTCGGAGACTGGTTTCCCTTTTTCACTCATTTGATCATCAGCACGTGCTTTTATCTCAACTTTCTCAACTGGTTTCTCTTCCTCAGCTTCAAAATCTTCCTCATATGCTGAAATAAAATGATATCTTGTGAGAATCAACTGCATATTATTACTGGACCTTATTAATTCCCATCAGATTAAGTCCATGAGCTTTTGTTCACCTTTGTACTTGGTCCTAAAAAATAACAACAACATCAAAGTTGGCAATGGACTGAAACTGTACAACGTGTTTTTCTGTCAAATTTAATTGTCCACTCTGCTTTTATTCACAACATCTGGAAGCAAATTGTTCCACTGATTAATTGTTTTAACTGTCAGGAAATTTCTCCTTAGTTCTAGGTTGCTTTTCTCCTTGATTAGTTTCTACCCATTGCTTCTTGTCCTGCCCTCAGGTGCTTTGGAGAATAGCTTGACTCCCTCTTCTTTGTGGTAGCCCCTGACCCCTTTATTCCTTTCATTCACTTCCCCACCCCAACCCTACGTTCTATACAATGCCAGGAAACAAGAAGAGATCTCATAAGGAAACATTTAAGGAAACAAATTATTATCAGTAAAATGTGATCAAAGCAGCATAGATCTGATTTGGTTGATCTCTCTCTATTTTGCTTGTGAAATTCCATTAAAACAACTGGTATAAGATATTTGGTTCCTATTTGCACATCAGATTCTGCTTAACTATTTTGGCTTTATTGAATGATTGATGATAAGGATGAAATAATAATAGCTGTCTTGGGAACTCTGGGAGCTCAAATATGGCACACCTGGAGGACAGTAGATCCAGGATGGCTGTTTCAGATCAATTCAGTTTAAGGGATTCCTTCATGCAACTTACACTGATAAAGGGGAATATTTGTAGCTCAGGGTTGAACTGAAGGGTCCTTGGTGTTCTCTGAGAGCACCAAGGACCCTTCACTGACCAACTCGCTTTCTCTTTTCACACCATACCTTCATAAGTAGCAGTTTTCTGGGTATCCTCAAATTCATCTTTATCTTTTTCTCCTTTTTTGGTGTCCAATTTCTTTTCTTCAGCATGTTCTGCAGCTCGTTTCTTTAATGCAGAAGCCGAAGGAAAGTGGGCCGGTAATACTTTTTTTTCCTCTTTCAGCTTTTGTGTCACTTCCTCTTTCTTCCAATCTTCCAGCTTTGCGCTTTCTTCAAGAGTCTTCTTTTTTGGAGGTGTAGGCTTTCTGTCCAGGCCCATTGTAATGATACATCTGATAAAAATTTAGTACAATATTATGAAAACATACTACTAAAAGTGTCTTATTCTATAGATTACTAGAAAAAAAAACAGAGAAAGTTCCGCATTTCTTTAAAAAAAAACAGGAAAAGATATACAACAAATATACAACAAAAAGATATGTATATATTGGAATTGTACAAGCATTACCAAAGTAGCTGGAGAATTTTTAAATTGTTTTATCAGCTAATTGACCCTAATGAAAAACTATACGATGAGAGGGAGTCCTTTTCTGGGAGGGAGGTGAATTTCCATTTGTCAGTACATCTTCAGATTAATGGATTCATAATGCATTAAGGGAAAATATGGCACAGTTTTAAAAATCTTTTTTAAATGGAATGTTGGATTGAAGCTTAATGTAAAGCAAAATGGGGGCAACTGATTTTATAAAATCAATTTTGAGGGCAATAGTCACTCTTAAGTCTAAGGAAGAGTTGGAGCCAGACGGATGTCTCTCTCATTGATATACCTACTTTAAATTAAAAGAAAGATTTAAATTAGACACAAAAAATTATAGGATTGTAAAAATGTACAATCTGTAAAAAATGAATTTGAAACTGTACTATGCAGTAATTGCCAAGGTTTATAAATTGTTATTGAAACTGAATTTGGAGAATGAATATGAAAAGCATTGTATGATTCAATGGGCAAAGAATTTTAGGTATGATGTAATGCTAGAACAATGGGAAAATGTGTGGATGAAGGATTTAAAATTTATATTGAATTATAACTTAAAGGAAAATGTTTATAAAATGATATATCAATGGTACCTGACAAATTGTGAAAGATGTATAAGGGTGCTTTAAATATATATTGGAAATGGAACTGTAAAGAAGGAACTTTTTGCCTTGATGCATTTGTGACAAGAATTACTGCGATAAAATTCATATTTTAATAGAGAAGATTCGCAAAATAAATATAAAAATCAAACCAGAGACATTTCTTTAAGGTTTAGTGGATGAAGAATTTGAAAAAAAAAAAAAAATCTGGAAGTTTGTTAATATATAGATTGACACAGCAAAAATGCTATACATGCAAAAAAGGGAAACAGACACTAATTTCCACAATGGAAGTATGGCTGAAAAAAACTGATGGCCAAATTATTGTTTTAATTAAACAAAAAAATACATCCAACTTTGTTTCTGCTTGGAAACTGCTTTTGAATTTTGTGCTTGAGACAGAAAAAAATGAAACTTTGACTTTGTTGTTATAGAAATGGTTAGTACATATTAGACAAAAAGTAAATGTAAAAGTAAAATGTTAAGGTTCTATTTTTATTCTACTGCGCTGAATATTCAGAAATTAATGCTTTTCTTCCTTTTTTCTCCTTTATTCTATACTTCTTTTTCCTCTTTTCACCTTCCCTATTTTCCCATGATAAGCTTAATAAAATAATATATGTAAAAAATTGAGGGCAGCTAACATAATTTTAAAGAGTACTTTAAAGTAAATGTGCTGATTTGAGGAAATCAAAGTGCCACTTTAAGATCAGAATTCCCTGACCACAGAATGAGAAAAACGTTTTTAGTAAAAAAAAAAAAAAAATCTGTAAAATGAAATATGTATAAGATTTCTTCCAAGTTCCCCAATTAAATTCCAAATTAAGAATTCAAAGATTTATGGAGAGCAAATATTCCAGATTCTACTATAAATGTGAATTGTATAGGTGCAGTTTATAGAAGCATTATTTGATTAAGCTCTGTTGTAATTTCCTTAGAAATTGTAGAAATAAAAGTTTATTTCATGGGTTATTTTTTATTTATTAAATTTATATGCCACCCATCTCACTGTTGAAGCAACTCTTGGTAGCTTACAAAGTGATAAAAAGATAATATAAAACAATTAAAATCAAGAAATATTAAATAAAGACTCAAAACCATTAAAATTAAGATAATTTAAATAGAGACTTAAAACCAAGAGGATGGCTAGCTAAGCATAAAACAAAACCCAATCATTAAAACATAGGAACAAAGGACAATCTCACAGTGGAGGTATTGGTACCTTTTAGAAGCCACTTTCAACACACCTCATATGTTATTTATTTGTTTGTTTGTTTGATTGATTGATTGATTGATTGATTTATAGGCTGTCCATCTCACCTGTTATAATCTGATAATAATCTTGTGAGAAGATATCTGTAGGAGAATGGTGAGGCCACTACTTTTTGATAGATTAGTCTCATGACTAACTAGCTGGCTAATGTTTCAACCATGACAGTCTATTGCAACATTCTTTTAATTCTATATTATCTAGACTATCTTACCTTTAATTTAGAACACAATACCCCCACCCCCCAATAAATTACATATGACAGAGGTGTCAAACTCAATTTCATTGAGGGCCACATCAGGGTTGTTCTTGACCTCGGGAAGCTGGGGTGGGTGCGGCCAGGGTGGGCATGGCCAGCTTGACATCACTCGTGTCAGGGCGCCTGTAGTGGCCCGAGTGCTTTGCCAGTGAAAATGGGCTCCCAAACTCCATTTTCAGCTGTGACGGCCTCCTGCAGCCCTCTGCCAGCAAAAATAGAGCATGGGAGGGGGCACATGCGGCCCTTCCATTCCTTGTCACAGCCAAAAATGGAGCCTGGGAGGGCCACATAAGGCCCCCAAGCTCCATTTTTGCTGGCAGAGGCACCACAGGCCAGTCCTTCGTTGTTTCCAGGGCAGCTCTGCGGGCCAGATCTAAGCCTCGAATTTAACAGCCCTGACATAGGCCAACTCTGCTGGCCTTTCAAAGGACTCTGAAAACAAAGTTTGGCCATCAGGCATGGGCAGCAGAGAATGTGACTAAGCTGGCCCAGGGATTGAACTGAGTGTTATTATTATGATTACCATGGTTATGAATTTTATGAATTTTGATATGATGGTTTATATATGTTTTTGGATTGTTCTTTTTTACTTGTTCTTTTTATATTTATTTTAGTTGTTTTTAACCCTCCAGGAGTTATACATGTGAGATGGGTGGCTGTATAAATTTGAATAATATATTCAATGGCTTTGTTCTCACAATGGGCTACAATACAGGTTCTCAACCTTTTCTTCAGTAGAGACCCCCTTTTAATACCTTTTGTGGCCACGGACTCCCAAGACTTAACTCAAGATTTAAATCATAACATTTCTTCAAGCCTTCATAGACCCCCCCTGTGATGACATCATGAACCCATAGGGGTCCGTTAACCACAAGTTGAGAACCACTGGGCTACAATATAATTGTATGATAACTGGGGTTCTTCCTCCTATCCGAATGCTTAAGTAAGCTAGCAAATTAAGTGCCATCTGGTTGGAAAGACGTGATCTAAATCAATCAAATCAATCAATTAACAGAATAGCCTGCAGTAGCAATAAAAAAAGTTTGCTTATAGAGAAGGTTACAGGAGTTTTTACGCAAAGCAAAATCAACGAAAATGATTAAAATGCACAACAACGATATGTCATAAGAATATACTGTTCCCCAGAGTAATTATGCAAAGCATTTTACTATTCTCTTGCCTGATTTTTTTTGTCAAAATAAATTGGCATATAAACACACCTATACGGCTAGACTAGAAATGTAGTGAAAAAGTATCACTATGGCTCGAATTTGCATGCTTTCCAGTCCTCAGAAAGCGCTTATCACATTAGTGATAGCATAACATTTACATTAATCATACAAATCTGACTCTGAAGAGGAAGTGAAGTGTTTCTGGATGGCGCAGTATGCTTATCAGAAAAATCATTTGACTCTCTGGGGGTTTCTATTCCTTTCCTTTCCTTATTTTGTTCACTGCTGTTTATAAAATATTTTCCCCAGTGGGGAAATGTGCACCACTTTTTTGGTCTCTCATTGCATTGCACATCAAAGAAATGAAAATATTACAGAAGAAATGGATGTGGTTGATGTTTTCATTTCTGGCAAAAGCTTAAAGAACATTCCTGGCCTAGACTAAAACTAAAGGCCATATTCTTTTATTTGCACAATCAGCAAAATCAATACCTTTTTCAAACAGAGAATGCCCAGAAGATCCCGTCTTTTGAAAAAAATGTAATATATGAACCATCTTTCTGAAATTTTTATCTTACGTTTCTCCATATTGTGCTCTTTAAACGTACTTTTAAAATGTAGGTTCAATATTGCAATGCTCACAAATTGTAAATAAGTATCTTATTGAAAGGAATTTGGACCTACAGTTGAAAAGTAACCAACAACTACTGTGTATGTCTACTGCTCTGTGATACAGAATTGAGCCAACAATACCCCTCCACAACCAAACTACAACATCCTAGCCTGTAAGATCTAGGGAAATAGAATTTGAAAATATATCACAAAAGGACTATGATCAAAGAGAACAAACTATTTTAAGTCGGTCTAATCCATTACATTATATTAATAGATGTCTTAAGTTTACCAAGCTGAAATCGATAAGATACTGCCTTTTTGAAATAATTGGCATTCTGATTGGTTATTTGCCACCAAACATGTAGAGACTTTATTGTCAACATCTTCAGACTTTTGCTTACGGAACGAAGTGTACAAAATTGGGTCTTCATAAATGCAACTAAAATTATCCACACCACTGGAAAGTTTGAATGAACTACTAGGCCCACAATCATGTAGTTGATTCTAATTATGTTCAGCTGAATATGTAAAGATGTTTCTTTCTAACTTTACAATCGAACCCGGAATCTTTAAGGCCACAGATTGTGAGGACTGCTGGTAACAGCCTTACTGTGCCCTATCTTCCCTTCAAATATTCTCTCAAATAGGCTTAAGTAAGTTTCAATCTTCCTCTGCAGCTTTCAGGCAAAAGTAGATTTAAAAATTAGATAATTGGAAAATATTTAATCAATCCTATTTCATAATTTAAATTAATGGTTCGGTGGTTGTCATGTGTAAAAAATAATCAAATTCTGAATTTATACAAAAATATGTCCTGAAGCTTAGGCAAGAGAGATCTGAGCTAATTTATGGCCTAAAATAACAGTCTTTCCACATTTTCCAAGGAGAATCAATTGACAGAATTTTGCAATTGTAATGGAAAAGATTGCTAACAACATTCTGGAATCAAAATACTTGCAAAGGGTGATCAAACATTCCATAGAAGAGTTACAATTTCTACTCTGGCTTTGTGTTTGAATAAATATTATTTTTGGAAATTTTCTTTCATTGGAGCATTTCAGCAAGTGCTTAGTACTGATTTTTGATATGGTTGTTATTGATATGGTTATTTATCATATTTAGCCATTTCAGTCCAAAGCTCAAGATCAAAGGCAGAAGTTGAGCCTTCTTGTATTTCAAGAATTATTAATTCTAGCCCTGTATTTAGACTATTTTATCATGTATATTCACTAGATGATGTGCAACAAATTACAAGTTCAAATTACAGTGCAAATTCTGGAGCTATCAATTTACTGTAGTTGGAGAAAATGCCATAAAAATGATGGGATAAGCTTTCCTGGGTTGGGGAGACTTCTGTTACATCCATCTGTTATTCAGGCTGCTGTTTATTCTGATGCATTGTGTAGCTTTTTGAAAATTGACCTCTAGATGTGAGTAGTGACATATGTACAAAACTCCATTTGACCAAGTTGTACTAATGTTGCTATCCTATGCATTGGACCCTTTGAAAAGGTTCTCCTACGTAGGGGTTTCTTGGGAACCAAATGGGCCTAACCCATAGATCCAGCTCTGAGAACATGATAAGACGCACAATGCCACTCATGCTTCATCAGGTTATTTTTCTCAGCATAAATAAGTAGGCATCCCATGGCATGTAAAACTTATAATGTTCTTCATTCCGATGGAAACATATAGAGAGATTTATTCATAAACTATAGTTTATTTTTATATTAAAGATACAAAGGGACTCACTACTTTATAAGACTGATATGATTTCTCCTCCAGAGCTGTGATCCAGATACTCTTTAAATAGACTCTGAGTTGACTCTATCTGAATAGATATACCACTTGAAGGGAAAACTCGGTGGCAAACTAAAGACAGTACTAAAACAGATTGATCAACAGACAGCCTCAAAACAGATTGATCAACATCAAAGCATACCTATAGCAAGGAGATGATCTTTCCACGTTGACGAAACCAAAGTATCCACGCTTGCCTCCTAGCCGAGTACCTTTCCGATGCTTATATTCACAGCAAGAACTTAATCGGGCAACCTGAATTCCATTCAGATAAAAGGTGAGACTGAAGGGGAAGCCGTAATGCCTCCTGGAGACGAACTGAAATGTTTCTGTAGTTGAGAAAAAGAAAAAGAAAGTATATATAGTGGACTTTTTGACCACATTAAGACAGACAAGGAACCAGTTCAAGACAAGCATATTTCCCTTTCTTCCTGTACTAATTCAACCTATAAGTTGCAGGTGGCATGTTTCAAAACTGTCCCCAATCAAAGGGATCATACCTGCATAGGGAAGTAGTATTTCTAGAAGAAATCCATGCTCAAATTATCTTTGGTAAGCTTTCAAGATACAGAACCATTTTAGATGTTGTTGTGGGAAAAATAAAATGAGGAAAGGGTATGGGACATGTTTACTACCTTGTGTTGTTTAAATAAGTAAACAGGATACATTAAATAAATGAACAGAATTTTAAAAAGGGGAATATTTAAAATGGAGAACTTTCCTAAATACAAAACAACAATAAAAACAATAAGCTAGTCTTAGTTTCAACATTCATACATCCACATACTATTTCCTTACCATATGACTAAACAGACCAATCTGTTAAATACTTCCAAGCAGAGATTTAAATCCAACTCTTTTTCTCTGCATTATCAAGATCCATTTCCACCCAACCCCACTTATGCATTTTTAGACCTTTAATGTTCTTTAATCAGATCTCAAAGAAACTATTTTAATCTGTGCTTTACTTAACACCAAGCAAGATGTGAACTACTACCTGTAAAGCTGCTTTTTTTTACACTACTAAAGCACATATTTGAATAGTCTAGATGAGAAGTGACTAAATGAATGTCAGGATTCCAATGTAGAAAGAAGAGTAGCTAGTTACTATTACATTTAAGTGAGAGGAGGTATTTTCCCATTGCAAATAGCAGAGATGTGTGTGTGTATCTAAGTGTGAGTGTAGGAGGACAAACATTCACTAGGATTACAATAAAGAATAGTCTAATTTATATACCACTTTAGGATCAAAGCCCTCAAATTTCCTATTTAGTGTTTTTTTTTTTTAATAATGCCACTGCTAAGTAGACAGAACTAAGGGGTAAAACTAGATAAGTCCTAATTGCATTAAGGTATCTTTTCTGGTTTGAATCTTGCTTCTGTCTATTTTCCAACTGTTTTCCTGGACCACTGCGGTCCCAAACCTCTGCATTCTCCTTGTCCAATCTTATTAGTAATGCTTTTTTTAAAAAAAGTTGAGAATCATTTATTGCAAGTTTGCAATTCTTCTTTTTCTCTTTTTTCGAAACTTAAGTATCTGCTGTTTCATTCAATAGCAATCTCAGTATCTTCTGCTCTTCACTTGCATATTTATGGATCAGTCCTTCTTTTTTGCTGTGCCCTTTCATTTTTTTCTGTAACCTCAGTTTTTTTTTAATCCATGGCTTTTTTAAATACCACTCCAGCTTTCTTTAACAGTTTCTTCATTAGCAACTGATTACTCCTTGACCTCTTTCCCTGTTGTTGTTGTTAACCAGTCAGTCTAATACAGATTTAAGGCCTTTGGGTATAGACTACATTATTTCCACATAGTGCCTAGCACTATGACAAATTAAATAAATGGTAACTAATGATAGAAAAGTTATCATTCCCCAGCAATAGCCGAGGACCATGGCCTGAGATTAATTCCACCCAGCATGCTATTCTTCCCTCATTTCTGCCGGCAATTATACCTGGAACAGCTTTGCTTAAGTCAACATCATCACCATTGATTCACATTCAGAATCAAACCTCAAGCCTGCATTCATTTCCCTTCTGGAGCGATAAACAGTTCACACTGATATATTATAGCTTCTTGTACGTAAATAATTTGGTATTCATTTTACCCCTGCAAGCATTTTATTAACCATGCATCTCCATCCAAAAATTAATCTAACCCACTGCATTTTGTTAAATCACCCCTGTACATCCGTCCTTCCACAATTTGCAAAAGTAATTGCAGCCTCATTTTCAATCATGAAACAGTAAATCTAGACTTGGTTGGAGGCAGCTGGAACATAAGTCCCTGGACACACATAAGCAGACTAAGCTTTGCAGAAATAATTCTGCTACCACTTCTAACAGTTTATCCATATAAAAATAAGAAGTTGCTGGAATTCAGATGAATTCTTGGGTTGTTGTTTTTTCAGGCTCACCTCCCTCCAGCAGTTTGCCTCTATACACACATAAGTTTTCTCCTCCACAATGCTGTTGGTAAATTTTTATTTCCTCTCGATAATCTAAAAGATCATATGAAAGGTGCACGGTTTTTCCCAAATAGACCATGGTAACATATGCATTGCTTTGTACTTGAGGCTTGTAGAATTTTCCAGAGTCCTGCATAAAAAGGCAAAGAAGCATGCTGAAATATGTGTTTTAGACCTTTGTTCCCATGATATCTCATTCTATTTCAAAATCACTTCAGTACTAAGTGCTAAAATTCAAAGGGATTTATACCATCCCAAGTATTTCTTGCACATATCACCCAAAAAGGCCCACCAACAGAAACATGCTGAACTAAAATCTGAGCTCAATCTGGCTGTATAAAAGTTTGATGTATGAAGAAGAGCTGCTTTAGGAATATACAAAGCTGCTTTTGACTGCCTCTTCAAGCTGGTCTAGCATTACTGAATGATTGACATGGGTTCTTTAGAATTTCAGATAATTATTTGAGGTTATCCGGAGATGCCAGTGATTAAACTAGGATTAGAATTAACCTAACTCAACTAATGGCTCTCACTTTTGTGCTGGTATAGCACAAAGGGAGAAAAAGGTAAATTTTAGTGTATGGATCAATAAGAAGAGGTTCATCAATAAACCCTAATTTCACAATGGCTTTAATATCATAATGCCTTTCCATAAAACTTCTAAGTGACCACTTTCAAATACAATACTGGTTACTGCAACTCCAACAGAATGTTGTGGAACTAAAAAATTGTATCAGCGTGAAAAAAATAACATTGGAACAACTGGAACTATTTAGTGAGAAGAAACGTAAGAAGAAACATAATAAGAATTCGTAAAATTAGGTATGCTGTGAGGATGTAGAGAATACTGAAATTAAAAATAATCCTATGATTCTGAAGGGTGAATAGACAGGAATCGAAGTCATTCTCATACCAAACATAAATAACCACATTTAAAGCTGGATGATATGGTGATGGCATCCATACTAATCGTTTTAAAATAGGATTAGATACATTTATTTAAATTAATATAGTAACTCAGAATCTCACTGTGGATAGCTCCCCCACTGGAGCCTCTGATAAATCTAAAAACCTGCTGGAAAAGCCTGGAAAAAAATGAAAAAAGTGAAGCATGGCATTTCAGCTATATATTTACCACAATAGACCTTCTATTTTATTTTGTGTATTTTATTTAACTGAAAAGAACATTTAGGCCAGTTCCAGAGCCCAGAATAATCTATAAGGTCTACAAGCCCAAAGGGCATAATACAGTATACTTCTCCCCTTTTTAATAATGGATTCTCTAACTGTGAAAAAGAACTGGCATGGAAATATCTTGATGTCTATGAAAAGGATCTAAATAATCTCTCCCCCTCTCTCCACTTTGTAATAGACGATTTGACAAATTCTATGTTCTCTGATACAATTTCCCAATGAACAGCAATACTATAGTCTAGCAAAGTAGTATTGCTGTTCATTGCCAAGAGTTTTAATTTCAAAGTGCCCAGAATTAAAAACTCTCCTGAACATCAGGAGGTATATGAATTATTACATCTCAGTATATGCAGGAAATGCCCCATGAGTTTTTCCTTTTATTTTCCCAAGATTGAAATTCCAGTATCAAGGTGGCAAAGCTTTTGAAGAGACTATTCTCAGAGACTGTTTTCTGAGGCTGGGAGGGGATATCAAATCCCCCAACTGATGAACTTTGCATCATGAATTTAAAATATACCATGACCTCCAGTCTTGAAAAAGACAAGACTACAATCTAAAGATATCAGGAGATTAAAAATTTATTTATGATTAGCTTCTGATACATTCATTGGGGGGGACAATGGGGGCAGGCGTTCAGGTATGTGTCATAACCTTGGCCTTCTTTAGGAATCTCATACGCCTCTCTACCCCATCCAGGTTTGTCCTCAATCACTGCTGTAGGATTGCGCAAATCTTCAAAGACGTTACCCTGGGAAAGTATTTCTTCAAAATATTTTGAGTGCTGCCCACTTCTGCAAGGTGGATCTGAGATACTTAAATCATAATCAGACATAGTCACCAGTAATTTGAAACAAATGGAGTGAAATTGTTTATCTTACAGAGAGACTATTTTTACATGATTAACTGAAATTCATGGGATTTCAGTTACTCGGTAACTTGTGTTTTGTTTAAAGTCATCATCCTTAATTTCAGATTTATATAACATTAACTTTTGCTCATGGAGACCAAGGAGTAGATATGTTTCCTGACATAGGACATTACATACCTGGGGAAAAGGCAATGCAACATAGTGGAAATGATTAGATTTATGAGTAATATTTGAGTTCTTGCAAATTCAACAGCCTGATGTTCGTAAATTTAAACTTTATTCAAGATTCTATATTTAGGCCTCTTTAGCTACAAATAAACAATATGTCTTCAACCTATGTAATTTTAAGTTCTTTAAGATCATGGACATCATATATAACCTTTTTTCTAAAAGTATTACTTGTATATTTAAATGCAGCTTCTCTAACTAACAGGAATACTCAATCTTCTCCAAAAGGGCTTATCTTTCTTTTCCAAATTATCTGCTTTATAGTATCAATCTATATCCACTTTCATTACCCAGGTGCCTTCCCTAAAATAGAGCAAAAGCTTTCTGATGGCAATTACTAGAATTCACAGCTAATTCACATTTTTGCACTTCTGCAGGTTGGGAAAAGGTACACTACATTTTGAAAAATACTTTAAGGAAAACTTGGATGAAATAATAATACGATTAGATTCAGAAAAATGGTTCGAAGTGTTACATTTATCTATTCAAAAGACTGACACTAGAAACAAAACCAAGGTTTTACAGGAAAGGAAAACGTATTTAGGCCAACTTTCTTTATTTTAAAAGATGTATCTCTATGTTCATTTAAAAAAGATGGAGAGAGGCATTTCTTTAGCCAAAAAAAAAAAGGAAGTATTTCAGCACATCTTTATATGCTTAGTAGAGGACATTACCAAATTACTTATACAAGAAAAAGAACGCAATAGTGGGAAGAAGAAGAAGAATCACCTTCATTAGCAACTGTTCCAGGCCATTAGATGAAGTTGTAGGGCGAAACCGTCGACCTCTTCCCCCAGGTTTCATGGGGATGATAGTTTTGTCACTTCTGGGTGGTTGTGGAATAGGTATCATATAATTGTTAATAATGGGAAGTCTGTATGGGGATACTTCAACTGAATAATCCATTGAATGCACAGGCCTTAACATCCCTTTGTCCCCCTGAAAAAATTGAACAAATATTAACATTAATTAACAGTTAGACTCACAGAACAGTTGAAAGCTAAAATTTTCCATTTAGTAGTTCCATGCATAAACAGTATATTTCTTCGTGGGGTTTTTTTTTTTAATCTAAATTTCATAAGTTTCAGCCTGGATTCCCAGTTAAAAGAGATTTCCCATTCCTGGCTCCATGCATAAAATAGATTATAGATTGACCCCATTTTGTAATAAACAATTGACATAAGTGACAAGTGTTAAAAAGGCAGCTCATAAGTGCAGCAGGATCAATTGTTACAGTGTCCTATGAGTCAGATTCTGAACTAGAGGAATAGGTTTGACATATTCTGAGCTGGCAACTCAGGAGCCAGAGGGGTCTCAAGTATCTGCTCAAAAAGAGCAGGCAGTGGTGGTATTCCACCGGTTTAGCCTGGTTCAGGCGAACCAATAGTAAAAAATGCTAGTTTGGCCGAATCGATAGTAAAAAAAACAGCTACCGGTTCCCTAAGGCCCAGAAGGCCAAAAGGGGTACATGGGGGGTGTTTGCTGTGCAGCGCCCCCCCACGCTACATTTTTTGCCTCCTAGGGCTCAGGGAAGCTTCCTGGGAGCCTGTTTTTGCTCCCAGAAGGCAAAAAATGGAGTGCAGGGGGGCCGCACAGCACATCCCCATGCACCCCTTTTTGCCTCCTGGGCCTTAGGGAAGCCTCCTAGGAGAAGCAGTAAGACAGCGAGGGGGATCCCAGCACAGCTGATCGTCGGAACAGCTGATCATCGGGAAGAATAAAAAAAGAAGAAGCCACGCCCACCCACTCACATAGCCACACCCACCTAGCCATTCCCACCTAGCCACGCCCACAGAACCGGTAGTAAAAATATTTGCATTCCACCCCTGAAAGCAGGACCTGTTGGAAGAGGAGCCTGCAGTTCTGAAGCAGTCAGGTAAGCTCTCACTTGACCTTGAGTCTGAGCTGAAAAAGATCCATAACTTTTCTTCTACAAAAAGTACATCACCATGCTTGAATCAGGGCTACAGCAACACATGCTTGGGAGTCAAATTTCTTGTGGCAAATCACTTTTTAACTTTGGACTTGATTCCTGCACATATGCTGCTTCTGGTTCCCTGACTGACTTCTGAAAGTACAAGACTCCACTCAGCTTTTATTCCTGCATCTTGGGTTTATCTGCAGAGCTTCAGCTTCTGAAAAGGTTGTTTGTTTTTCCTCAGCTTTTACATTCCTGCACTGTGGGTGGGATTTATAGACACAATAAAGACCATTTTTTCTAATGGTCTGACTTCTCGCAAATTGCTGGTTGAGGATCTAAACCAAATTACTACTTATATGTAGAGATACTGTTTTTTTATCATTAAAATGCATTCTGCAAAAGCTAAAAATGAGGTACATATGAAGTGCTAGCATCAAACCAACTTTTGCCTGCCATTGGTTCTATACACCTAGTTTTACCCATATTGTATGGGACTACAAGAAATTTATGATTTCTAAAGCGGGAAACCATATGGGGTAAGTTTAAATTGAATTTGAAGACTATTGAAGACTATTTCCATATTTATGATGTATTTACAAGCTGAGTCCAATACAATTTATGGATAAAGTGGTTGCTATTATAGGGTGGGTTCTCCCCACTCTAACCAAATACCCCACTTTGCACTAGCTGAGCATTTGTCACTTTGCAGTGTGTATGCGTATGAATGATTTATTAGTAGTCTTAATATGTTAAACAATTGTTTAATTATTAATGAAATATTATTACATATTGTTAATAAAGGCAGAGGTCAACTCTAGGCTGTAGCCAATGTGTACAGGTAGACCCATTCATGCCATTTAGATGTCCTTATTTTTACCACTAGTGCCCCACCAAAGCTCCTGTGGCCTAGGTTTCTCCTTTTTGTGACTGCTTTGTCTCTTATCACTATGTCCTCGTGACTGGCTCCCAGGTTCAGTTAGTATGATTAAACCAAGAGAACTATCTCCAAACCACATCTAGACATTTGGTTTCCGTCATTATAACTACAACTGCTGCATAAAACAATATTTTAGGAAGTATTTTGATCTCACAAGCTTTCAGAAACTATAAGCTGACTCCAACTTAATTCAGAAGAGCAGTAATGCTGGGAATTAGACCTTTGTAGAGTTTCAAAAAGGTGTTTTTTCCCTTCTATATTATATTTGTCTCTATATACATGTCATAAGCTCTATGGGTCACCTTAAGTGAGTCCCTTTCTCTCAGCCCAACCCCCACCTTACAGGATTGTTGTTGTGGGGAAAATAGGAGGAGGAAGGAGTATTAGTTATGTTTGCTGCCTTGAAATATTTGTGAAAATATTAAAGGCAAGATTTAAAAAATCTTTTTAAAAAACAGTGAAAGAAAGGAAAGAGGAATAAGTTCCATTACAGAAATAGTGAATATTCAAGTAGCTTCCAAGCAACATCTAATCTTCAGAGACATCCAAGTTTTTCAGCAGTGAACTCCTTTGCATATTTTCCCCCTTCCTCTATTTTCAGAAGCTGCTTCTCTTCTTATTTATTCATTATTTATCTGTTAAATTTATTTCAGCCTATCTCGCCATAGTAATAGCAATAGCACTTAGACTTATATATCACTTCACAGTACTTTATAGCCCTCTCTAAGCGATTTACAGAGTCAGCATATTGCCCCCAACAATCTGGGTTCTCATTTTACCGATCTCGGAAGGATGGAAGGCTGAGTCAACCTTTGAACCGGTGAGACACGAAGTGCTGAACCGCTAGCAGTCAGCAGTCGGCAGATGTAGCCTGCAGTATTGCATTCTAACCACTGTGCCACCACTCTAGGCAGCTTACAACAATAAAAAGGAAGAAATGAAAAAGTATAAAGAAAACAGAAGTAAAATAATAGAACAAAGTAAACAATGAAAAAGAAAATGAGAACAGCAAGACAAAGTGGGGAGGTGGAATCTGCCATCAAACCAGCAGCCACCTCCAGCATGGAACTCCTCCACTGGATCTCCTTAGATGACTCACCACCATTTGCAATCAATAGTAAGAAATAATTACCCTTTGTTGTTACCAACATAATTCATTCTGCATTATTTCCTATTCTATTTTTTTAAATTGTGCGAGATGATTCCTTGTGCATGATTGTACAAAATGACTGTATATCCTCATTCTTCCAATAATACTGCATGTGTAAAGTAGCAAATGCTAACCTCACAAGTAAAATGATATTCTTTGTCAACGGTGAGAAACTTTGGTCTGGAGCTCAAACCAGTCTTTGATGAACCTTCAGTCACGACATTTCCATAGAGGGGCTGAAGTCGGAGTGGCTGTTGTATGTTTCCTGGAGCAGTGCTTGGTCGAGGATAAGAAATCTGAACCATAAAAAGACACGGAGG